>NC_057813.1:50159942-50192478 GCF_018294505.1 Triticum aestivum
GGGGGGGGGGGTCCGGTAACCTCCCGGTGCTCCGGTAAAATGCCGATTTCACCCGGAACGATTCCGATGTCCAAATATAGGCTTCCAATATATCGATCTTTATGTCTCGACCATTTCGAGACTCCTCGTTATGTCCGTGATCACATCCGGTACTCCGAACAAACTTCGGTACATCAAAACTTATAAACTCATAATAAAACTGTCATCGTAACGTTAAGCGTGCGGACCCTACGGGTTCGAGAACTATGTAGACATGACCTAGAACTATTCTCGGTCAATAAACAATAGCGGAACCTGGATGCCCATATTGGTTCCTACATATTCTACGAAGATCTTTATCGGTCAAACCGCATAACAACATACATTGTTCCCTTTGTCATCGGTATGTTACTTGCCCGAGATTTGATCGTCGGTATCCAATACCTAGTTCAATCTCGTTACCGGCAAGTCTCTTCACTCGTTCCGTAATGCATCATTCCGTAACCAACTCATTTGGTCACATTGTTTGCAAGGCTTATAAAGATGTGCATTACCGAGAGGGCCCAGAGATACCGCTCCGACAATCGGAGTGACAAAACCTAATCTCGAAATACGCCAACTCAACATGTACCTTCGGAGACACCTGTAGTACTCTTTTATAATCACCCAGTTACGTTGTGACGTTTGGTAGTACCCAAAGTGTTCCTCCGGTAAACGGGAGTTGCATATTTCTCATAGTTATAGGAACATGTATAAGTCATGAAGAAAGCAATAGCAATATACTAAACGATCAAGTGCTAGGCTAACGGAATGGGTCATGTCAATCACATCATTCTTCTAATGATGTGATCCCATTAATCAAATGACAACACATGTCTATGGTTAGGAAACATAACCATCTTTGATTAATGGGCTAGTCAAGTAGAGGCATACTAGTGACTATATGTTTGTCTATGTATTCACACATGTATCATGTTTCCGGCTAATACAATTCTAGCATGAATAATAAACATTTATCATGATATGAGGAAATAAATAATAACTTTATTATTGCCTCTAGGGCATATTTCCTTCATATTGACCCAAGACATGATTCGGAGCCGATGCATATAATGCTATAATTTGGGGTGTCAAACTACCGTAAAAGTGTTTGGACTTTCTTGCCATATTATGGAGCATAATGAAGCCCCTGGCGCATTAAGGTGTACCATAGTGTACGTGTGCAATTGATAAGAATATCAAGAAAAGGAGAAATCAAGCAATAAGCTGGTGCATCAAGAATTGAACCGCACCATTTTCCATTATAACCTTACTAATACGTCAAAGCGTATTTGCACAAGTAGTGTGATAAGCAATAGGGCTATTTAACATGCCCCCACCAAAGGAGAGCTGCGTGCGGGTCCTTAAAGCAAGTATAACGATCGTTAACAGAGACCACCTGAAAGTTCCCTTGTACGTCAAAGCTTCTTGTCGTCTTGGTGTATCCATCCTTTGATAGGTTCGACGATCAGGCTACTAGAAAAAGGCCCGGGGAGAAAATATACCTGAAAAGGAAAAAAGAAAAAAGTATGCGGGTCCAGGAGCGGTTGAGCCGTATTGTGGACCACGATCTTGCCATGCCTCCATCTCTGTCCATGGTATTTTGAGTGTGTAGTTATGTACGCGCGGTATAAATGCCGCTGCCTTGTCGGGGCTGGGACGGAGGCCAAATTGCTAGTAGAGCTCTTGACGAACTGGACCATCATGCTGCAGAGTGGTTCAGACTTGTTTGACAGTGTCCGGGAGCTTGGCCGCCGAATTAAGGTTCTGCCTAAAAAGGCCGCTCTGTGTTTCTGCTGCAAGGGCCGCGGTGTGCTCCTCGGTACGGAGGGAGCATTCCGTATTCCCATTGATTTTTATGACACCGCGTGGTCCGGGCATCTTGAGCTTGAGATAAGAGTAGTGTGGCACCGCATTGAATCGAGCGAATGCGGTTCGTCCGAGCAGTGCGTGATAGCCGCTGCGGAAAGGGACGATATCGAAGATGAACTCTTCGCTTCGGAAATTATCCGGGGATCCGAAGACCACCTCTAGTGCGATTGAGCCCGTTCAGCGGGCCTCTACACCGGATATGACACCTTTAAAGGTGGTTTTTGTGGGTTTAATCCTCGAGGGATCGATGCCCATTTTGTGCACCGTATCCTGATAGAGCAGGTTTAGGCCACTGCCACCGTCCATGATGACTCGTGTAAGATGGAATCCGTCAATGATTGGGTCGAGGACTAGTGCGGCTGAACTGCCGTGATGGATACTGGTCGGATGATCCCTGCGATCGAAAGTGATCGGACAGGACGACTGGTTCCATCGCATAGACGTCCCTGAGCGCGCGCCTGCGCTCCCTCTTGGGGATGTGGGTAGTGAAGGAAATATGCCCTAGAGGCAATAATAAAGTTATTATTTATTTCCTCATATCATGATATATGTTTATTATTCATGCTAGAATTGTATTAACCGGAAACATAATACATGTGTGAATACATAGACCAACATAACGTCACTAGTATGCCTCTACTTGACTAGCTCATTAATCAAAGATGGTTATGTTTCCTAACCATAGACATGTGTTGTCATTTGATTAACGGGATCACATCATTAGGAGAATGATGTGATTGACATGACCCATTCCGTTAGCCTACCACTTGATTGTTTAGTATATTGCTATTGCTTTCTTCATGACTTATACATGTTCCTGTAACTATGAGATTATGCAACTCCCGTTTACCGGAGGAACACTTTGGGTGCTACCAAACGTCACAACGTAACTGGGTGATTATAAAGGAGTACTACAGGTGTCTCCAAAGGTACATGTTGGGTGGGCGTATTTCGAGATTAGGTTTTGTCACTCCGATTGTCGGAGAGGTATCTCTGGGCCCTCTCGGTAATGCACATCACTATAAGCCTTGCAAGCAATGTAGCTAATGAGTTAGTTACGGAATGATGCATTACGTAACGAGTAAAGAGACTTGCCAGTAACGAGATTGAACTAGGTATTGGATACCAACGATCGAATCTCGGGCAAGTAACATATCGATGACAAAGGGAACAACATATGTTGTTATGCGGTTTGACCGATAAAGATCTTCACAGAATATGTAGGAGCCAATATGAGCATCCAAGTTCCGCTATTGGTTATTGATCGAGAATAGTTCTAGGTCATGTCTACATAGTTCTCGAACCCGTAGGGTCCGCACGCTTAACGTTACGATGACAGTTTTATTATGAGTTTATAAGTTTTGATGTACCGAAGGTTGTTCGGAGTCCCGGATGTGATCACGGACATGACGAGGAGTCTCGAAATGGTCGAGACATAAAGATTGATATATTGGAAGCCTATATTTGGATATCGGAATGGTTCCGGGTGAAATCGGGATTTTACCGGAACACCGAGGGGTTACCGGAACCCTCCCGGGGGTTAATGGGCCATGAGGGAGAAGAGGAGGGCCGGCCAGGGCAGGCCGCGCGCCCCCTCTCCCCCCTAGTCCGAATAGGACAAGGAAGGGGGGGGCGCCCCCCTTTCCTCTTTCCCCTCCCCCCTTTCCTTCTCCACCAAGGCAAGAGGGGGGAGTCCTACTCCCGATGGGAGTAGGACTCCTCCAGGCGCACCCCTAGGGGGCCGGCCGCACCTTCCCCCTCCCTTCTTTATATACGGGGGCAGGTTTGGCACCCTAGGACACACAAGTTGATCTACGTGATCGTTCCTTAGCCGTGTGCGGTGCCCCCCTCCACCATATTCCACCTCGGTCATATCGTCGCGGAGTTTAGGCGAAGCCCTGCGCTGGTAGAACATCATCATCGTCACCACGCCGTCATGCTGACGGAACTCATCCCCGACACTTTGCTGGATCGGAGTACGGGGATCGTCATCGAGCTGAACATGTGCTGATCTCGGAGGTGCCGTACGTTCGGTACTTGGATCAGTCGGATCGTGAAGACGTACGACTACATCAACCGCGTTGTCATAACGCTTCCACTTACGGTCTACGAGGGTACATGGACATTACTCTCTCCTCTCGTTGCTATGCATCACCATGATCTTGCGTGTGCGTAGGAATTTTTTTGAAATTACTACGTTCCCCAACAGTGGCATCCGAGCCTGGTTTTATGCGTAGATGTCATATGCACGAGTAGAACACAAGTGAGTTGTGGGCGATACAAGTAATACTGCTTACCAGCATGTCATACTTTGGCTCAGCGGTATTGTGAGATGAAGCGGCCCAGACCGACATTACGCGTACGCTTACGCCAGACTGGTTTCACCGTTACGAGCACTTGTGCTTAAAGGTGACTGGCGGGTGCCTGTCTCTCTCACTTTAGCTGAACCGAGTGTGGCTACGCCCGGTCCTTGCGAAGGTTAAAACAACATTAACTTGACGAACTATCGTTGTGGTTTTGATGCGTAGGTAAGAACGGTTCTTGCTAAGCCCGTAGCAGCCACGTAAAATTTGCAACAACAAAGTAGAGGACGTCTAACTTGTTTTTGCAGGGCATGTTGTGATGTGATATGGTCAAGACGTGATGCTCTATTTTATTGTATGAGATGATCATGTTTTGTAACCGAAGTTATCGGCAACTGGCAGGAGCCATATGGTTGTCGCTTTATTGTATGAAATGTAAACGCCCTGTAATTGCTTTACTTTATCACTAAGCGGTAGCGATAGTCGTAGAAGCAATAGATGGCGTAACGACAACAATGCTATGATGGAGATCAAGGTGTCGCGCCGGTGACGATGGTGATCACGATGGTGCTTCGGAGATGGAGATCACAAGCACAAGATGATGATGGCCATATCATATCACTTATATTGATTGCATGTGATGTTTATCCTTTATGTATCTTATCTTGTTTGATTGACGGTAGCATTTTAAGATGATCTCTCGTTAAATTATCAAGAAGTGTTGTCCCTGAGTATGCACCGTTGTGAAAGTTCTTCGTGCTGAGTCACCACGTGATGATCGGGTGTGATAGGCTCTACGTTTAAATACAACGGGTGCAAAACAGTTGCACACGCGGAATACTCAGGTTAAACTTGACGATCCTAGCATATAACAGATATGGCCTCGGAACACGGAGACTGAAAGGTCGAGCGTGAATCATATAGTAGATATGATTAACATATTGATGTTCATTGTTGAAACTACTCCATCTCACGTGACGATCGGACATGGTGTAGTTGATATGGATCACGTAATCACTTAGAGGATTAGAAGGATTTCTATCTAAGTGGGAGTTCTTAAGTAATATGATTAATTGAACTTAAATTTATCATGAACTTAGTACCTGATAGTATTTTGCTTGTCTATGTTTGTTGTAGATAGATGGCTTGTGCTGTTGTTCCGTTGAATTTTAATGCGTTCCTTGAGAAAGCAAAGTTGAAAGATGATGGCAGCAATTACACAGACTGGGTCCGTAACCTGAGGATTATCCTCATTGCTGCACAGAAGAATTACGTCCTGGAAGCACCGTTGGGTGCCAGGCCTGCTGCTGATGCAACTGACGATGTTAAGAATGTCTGGCAGAGCAAAACTAATGACTACTCGATAGTTCAGTGTGCCATGCTTTACGGCTTAGAACCGGGTCTTCAACGACGTTTTGAACGTCATGGAGCATATGAGATGTTCCAGGAGTTGAAGTTAATATTTCAAGCAAATGCCCGGATTGAGAGATATGAAGTCTCCAATAAGTTCTATAGCTGCAAGATGGAAGAGAATAGTTCTGTCAGTGAACACATACTCAAAATGTCTGGGTATAATAATCACTTGATTCAACTGGGAGTTAATCTTCCTGATGATAGTTTCATTGACATAATTCTTCAATCACTGCCACCAAGCTACAAGAGCTTTGTGATGAACTATAATATGCAAGGGATGGACAAGACTATTCCCGAGCTCTTCGCGATGCTAAAAGCCGCGGAGGTAGAAATCAAGAAGGAGCATCAAGTGTTGATGGTTAACAAGACCACCAGTTTCAAGAAAAAGGGCAAAGGGAAGAAGAAGGGGAACTTCAAGAAGAACAGAAAACAAGATGATGCTCAAGAGAAGAAACCCAAGTCTGGACCTAAGCCTAAGACAGAGTGCTTCTACTGCAAGCAGACTGGACACTGGAAGCGGAACTGCCCCAAGTATTTGGCGGATAAGAAGGATGGCAAAGTGAACAAAGGTATATGTGATATACATCTTATTGATGTGTACCTTACTAATGCTCGCAGTAGTACCTGGGTATTTGATATTGGTTCTGTTGCTAATATTTGCAACTCGAAACAGGGACTACGGATTAAGCGAAGATTGGCTAAGGACGAGGTGACGATGCGCGTGGGAAATGGTTCCAAAGTCGATGTGATCGCAGTCGGCACGCTATCTCTACATCTATACCATCGGGATTAGTTTTAGACCTAAATAATTGTTATTTGGTGCCAGCGTTAAGCATGAACATTATATCTGGATCTTGTTTGATGCGAGACGGTTATTCATTTAAGTCAGAGAATAATGGTTGTTCTATTTATATGAGTAATATCTTTTTTGGTCATGCACCCTTGAAGTGGTCTATTTTTATTGAATCCCGATAGTAGTCATACACATATTCACAGTGTTGAAACCAAAAGATGCAGAGTTGATAATGATAGTGCAACTTATTTGTGGCACTACCGTTTAGGTCATATCGGTGTAAAGCGCATGAAGAAACTCCATACTGATGGACTTTTGGAATCACTTGATTATGAATCACTTGGTACTTGCGAACCGTGCCTCATGGGCAAGATGACTAAAACGCCATTCTCCGGAACTATGGAGCGAGCAACTGATTTGTTGGAAATCATACATACTGATGTTTGTGGTCCAATGAATGTTGAGGCTCGCGGCGGGTATCATTATTTTCTCACATTCATAGATGATTTGAGCAGATATGGGTATATCTACTTAATGAAACACAAGTCTGAAACATTTGAAAAGTTCAAAGAATTTTAGAGTGAAGTGGAAAATCATCGTAACAAGAAAATAAAATTTCTACGATCTGATCGTGGAGGAGAATATTTGAGTTACGAGTTTGGTTTACATTTGAAACAATGCGGAATAGTTTCGCAACTCACGCCACCCGGAACACCACAACGAAATGGTGTGTCCGAACGTCGTAATCATACTTTACTAGATATGGTACGATCTATGATGTCTCTTACTGATTTACCGCTATTGTTTTGGGGTTATGCTTTAGAGATGGCCGCATTCACATTAAATAGGGCACCATCAAAATCCGTTGAGGCGACACCTCATGAACTGTGGTTTGGGAAGAAACCAAAGTTGTCGTTTCTTAAAGTTTGGGGCTGCGATGCTTATGTGAAGAAACTTCAACCAGATAAGCTCGAGCCCAAATCGAACAAATGTGTCTTCATGGGATACCCAAAAGAGACTGTTGGGTACACCTTCTATCACAGATCTGAAGGCAAGATTTTCGTTGCAAAATTCGGATCCTTTCTAGAGAAGGAGTTTCTCTCGAAAGAAGTGAGTGGGAGGAAAGTAGAACTTGATGAGGTAACTGTACCTGCTCCCTTATTGGAAAGTAGTTCATCACAAGAACTGGTTCCTGTGATAAATACACCAATCAGTGAGGAAGCTAATGATATTGATCATGAAACTTCAGATCAAGTTTCTACTGAACCTCGTAGGTCTACCAGAGTAAGATCCGCACCAGAGTGGTACGGTAATCCTATTCTGGAAGTCATGTTACTTGACCATGATGAACCTACAAACTATGAGGAAGCGATGATGAGCTCAGATTCCGCAAAATGGCTAGAGGCCATGAAATCTGAGATGGGATCCATGTATGAGAACAAAGTATGGACTTTGGTTGACTTGCCCGATGATCGGCAAGCCATTGAGAATAAATGGATTTTTAAGAAGAAGACTAACGCTGATGGTAATGTAACTGTCTATAAAGCTCGACTTGTTGCAAAAGGTTTTCGACAAGTTCAAGGGGTTGACTACGATGAGACTTTCTCACCCGTAGCGATGCTTAAGTCTGTCCGAATCATGTTAGCAATTGCTGCATTTTATGATTATGAAATTTGGCAAATGGATGTCAAAACTACATTCTTGAATGGATTTCTGGAAGAAGAGTTGTATATGATGCAGCCAGAAGGTTTTGTTGATCCAAAAGATGCTAACAAAGTGTGCAAGCTCCAGCGATCCATTTATGGACTGGTGCAAGCATCTCGGAGTTGGAATAAATGCTTTGATAGTGTGATCAAAGCATATGGTTTTATACAGACTTTTGGAGAAGCCTATATTTACAAGAAAGTGAGTGGGAGCTCTGTAGCATTTCTGATATTATATGTAGATAAGATATTATTAATTAGAAATGATATAGAATTTCTAGATAGCATAAAGGGATACTTGAATAAAAGTTTTTCTATGAAAGACCTCGGTGAAGCTGCTTATATATTGGGCATCAAGATTTATAGAGATAGATCAAGACGCTTAATTGGACTTTCACAAAGCACATACCTTGATAAAGTTTTGAAAAAGTTCAAAATGGATCAGGCAAAGAAAGGGTTCTTGTCCGTACTACAAGGTGTGAAGTTGAGTCAAACTCAATGCCCGACCACAGCAGAAGATAGAGAGAAAATGAAAGATGTTCCCTATGCTTCAGTCATAGGCTCTATCATGTATGCAATGCTGTGTACCAGACCTGACGTGTGCTTAGCAATAAGCTTGGCAGGAAGGTACCAAAGTAATCCAGGAGTGGATCACTGGACATCGGTCAAGAACATCCTGAAATACCTGAAAAGGACTAAGGATATGTTTCTCATATATGGAGGTGACAAAGAGCTAGTCGTAAATGGTTACGTCGATGCAAGCTTTGACACTGATCCGGACGATTCTAAATCGCAAACCGGATACGTGTTTTTATCAAACGGTGGAGCTGTAAGTTGGTGCAGTTCTAAACAAAGCGTCGTGGCGGGATCTACATGTGAAGCGGAGTACATAGCTGCTTCGGAAGCAGCAAATGAAGGAGTCTGGATGAAGGAGTTCATTTCTGATCTAGGTGTCATACCTAGTGCATCAGGACCAATGAAGATCTTCTGTGACAATACTGGTGCAATTGCCTTGGCAAAGGAATCCAGATTTTACAAGAGGACCAAGCACATCAAGAGATGCTTCAATTCCATCCGGTATCAAGTCCAGGTGGGAGACATAGAGATTTGCAAGATACATACGGATCTGAATGTTGCAGACCCATTGACTAAGCCTCTTCCACGAGCAAAACATGATCAGCACCAAGACTCCATGGGTGTTAGAATCATTACTATGTAATCTAGATTATTGACTCTAGTGCAAGTGGGAGACTGAAGGAAATATGCCCTAGAGGCAATAATAAAGTTATTATTTATTTCCTCATATCATGATAAATGTTTATTATTCATGCTAGAATTGTATTAACCGGAAACATAATACATGTGTGAATACATAGACCAACATAACGTCACTAGTATGCCTCTACTTGACTAGCTCATTAATCAAAGATGGTTATGTTTCCTAACCATAAACATGTGTTGTCATTTGATTAACGGGATCACATCATTAGGAGAATGATGTGATTGACATGACCCATTCCGTTAGCCTAGCACTTGATCGTTTAGTATATTGCTTTTGCTTTCTTCATGACTTATACATGTTCCTGTAACTATGAGATTATGCAACTCCCGTTTTCCGGAGGAACACTTTCGGTGCTACCAAACGTCACAACGTAACTGGGTGATTATAAAGGAGTACTACAGGTGTCTCCAAAGGTACATGTTGGGTTGGCGTATTTCGAGATTAGGTTTTGTCACTCCGATTGTCGGAGAGGTATCTCTGGGCCCTCTCGGTAATGCACATCACTATAAGCCTTGCAAGCAATGTAGCTAATGAGTTAGTTACGGAATGATGCATTACGTAACGAGTAAAGAGACTTGCCAGTAACAAGATTGAACTAGGTATTGGATGCCGACGATCGAATCTCGGGCAAGTAACATACCAATGACAAAGGGAACAACGTATGTTGTTATGCGGTTTGACCGATAAAGATCTTCGCAGAATATGCAGGAGCCAATATGAGCATCCAGGTTCCGCTATTGGTTATTGACCGAGAATAGTTCTAGGTCATGTCTACATAGTTCTCGAACCCGTAGGGTCCGCACGCTTAACGTTACGATGACAGTTTTATTATGAGTTTATAAGTTTTGATGTACCGAAGGTTGTTCGGAGTCCCGGATGTGATCACGGACATGACGAGGAGTCTCGAAATGGTCGAGATATAAAGATTGATATATTGGAAGCCTATATTTGGATATTGGAATGGTTCCGGGTGAAATCGGGATTTTACCGGAACACCGGGGGGTTACCGGAACCCTCCCGGGGGTTAATGGGCCATGAGGGAGAAGAGGAGGGCCGGCCAGGGCAGGCCGCGCACCCCCTCCCCCCTCCTAGTCCGAATAGGACAAGGAAAGGGGGGGCGCCCCCCTTTCCTCTTTCCCCTCCCCCCTTTCCTTCTCCACCAAGGCAAGAGGGGGGAGTTCTACTCCCTCCCCTACTCCCGATGGGAGTAGGACTCCTCCAGGCGCACCCCTAGGGGGCCAGCCGCACCTCCCCCTCCCTCCTTTATATACGGGGGCAGGGGGCACCCTAGGACACACAAGTTGATCTACGTGATCATTCCTTAGCCGTGTGCGGTGCCCCCCTCCACCATATTCCACCTCGGTCATATCGTCACGGAGTTTAGGCGAAGCCCTGCGCCGGTAGAACATCATCATCGTCACCACGCCATCGTGCTGACGGAACTCATCCCTGACACTTTGCTGGATCGGAGTCCGGGGATCGTCATCGAGATGAACGTGTGCTGAACTCGGAGGTGACGTACGTTCGGTACTTGGATCGGTCGGATCGTGAAGACGTACGACTACATCAACCGCATTGTCATAATGCTTCCGCTTATGGTCTACGAGGGTACGTGGACATTACTCTCTCCTCTCGTTTCTATGCATCACCATGATCTTGCGTGTGCGTAGGAATTTTTTTGAAATTACTATGTTCCCCAACAGGTAGCTTATATCATATTCACCCTTTTAACTGGGGGGGGGGGATTTCTTCTGCTCCCTGTGTTCGGTGGCTGGGGCTCCTCGTCATTGTCCTCGTTGTGCGATCCCTTCTCCTTGTTCTCGACATTTAACTTGCCGGCCTATTTAAAAACCCAACACTCTCTGCTGGTATAATTGGTTGGTTTATCCGGAGTGCCGTGGATTTGGCACGGACGATCGAGTATGCAGTCTGCTGGACGGGCCCGGACTATTTCTCTTATATGGCTTCTTCCGCTGACCGGACTTAGAGCCACTGAATCCGGCATTGACCGCCGTGTCTTCGGTGTTGTCACCGTTGTTTCGACGCTTGTGTCTATTGCGTCGGGGCTTGCCGTTGCGATTTCTGGCTTCAGAAGTGCCAGGCTCGCTTGCATTATTGTTGCTACGGGCTAGCCAGCTATCTTCGCCCGCACAGAAGCGGGTCATGAGCGTCGTAAGGGCTGCCATGGACTTCGACTTTTCTTGGCCGAGGTGTCGGGCAAGCCATTTGTCACGGATGCTGTGTTTAAAGGCTGTGAGGGCTTCGGCGTCCGGACAGTTGACGATCTGGTTCTTTTTAGTTAAGAACCTAGTCCAGAATTTCTTGGATGACTCTCAGGACTATTGAACTATGTAACTTAAGTCGTCGGCATCCAGAGGTCGGACATATGTGCCCTGAAAGTTGTCTAGGAAGGCATCTTCCAAGTCTTCCCAGTTGCCAATGAAGTTTTCGGGCAGGCTGTTTAACCAGTGCCGAGCTAGTCCCTTGAGTTTTAGTGAGAGATATTTGATGGTGTGAAGATCTTCGCCGCAGGCCATGTGAATATGGAGAAGAAAATCCTCTATCCATACCGCGGGGTTTGTTGTCCCATCATATGATTCAATGTTCACGGGTTTAAACCCTTCCGGCAATTCATGTTGCATTACTTCATCAGTGAAGCATAGGGGATGTGCGGCGCCTCTATATCGAGCCAAATCATGACATAGCTCGGATGGAGTTCATCTGCGGTTCTCAGCCCGGATGTGATTATATTTGTCACGTCCGGCCGTGTGGCCATCATCGCGCATCTGGGCACGCCCCCCGATCCATAGATCGATCTTGTCTGGCCTGCTCTATTTTCCAAGTCATGCCGCAGGTCATATGTGCATTTCCAAGCTGTTGTGTTTCTATATTCATGGCGAGGAGGTGCGTGCTGGTGTTCGGCTTGATTGGCCGCTTTGTCCCGGCCACGTGGTGGTCGGTCAGCCGCATTATCCGTTGGTGCGACAGGATCCAACGCCTCGTCGTCGAATTGTGGCAACAATTTGTGCTTCGGGTAACTTTTGGTTGGGCGCTCGAGGCCGTATTCCTCGGCTGCCAGGACATCAGTCCACCTATCATTGAGCAGATCTTGATCAGCTTAAAGCTGATGTTGCTTCTTTTTCAGGCTTCTTGCAGTGGCTATTAGCCTGCGCTTAAAGAGCTCCTGCTCGAAAGGTTCCTCATGCATGATAAATTCTTCGTTGCCGAGGCTCACCTCGTCCTTGCAGAGCGGAAGGTAGTTACTATCCTCCGAATCTTCGTTCAAGGCCTGTTCATCAGGGCTAGCTCGCCCATCTTCCCGTTCATCCTATTTGGAGGTTGGCTCAACGGGGTCTTCATTGTCTTCGGCATCGTCCGGAGTGTTATTATCTCCTGTGCCGGTATTGCTATTTTTTCCACGGCGTGGTTTAGAGCGGCGACGCTGACACCGGAGTTTTGGCTGTATCTCAGGAGGCTTATCCTCAACTGGATTTTCATTGTCGCCGTTGTTCTCTTTGGGTGTGTCCACCATGTATATGTCATACGAGGAGGTGGCTGTCCAGCGCTCTGTAGGCGGTGGCTCCTTCTCCTCTCCGGCGGCGGCATCCATACCGTCGATGTCTTCGGAGTCGTATTCAAGCATTTCGGTCAAGTCTTCAACAATGGCTATGTAATGGGTGGTGGGTGGGAAGCGAAATTCTCCGTCATCTGCCTCCCATTCAAGCCGGATATAGTTCGGCTAAGAATCTCCTGATAAGGAGAGGGCTTTTAACGAGCTTAGCACATCGCCTAAAGGCGAGTGCCGGAAAATGTCCGCGGAGGTGAACTCGATGATCGGTGCCTGATCAGTTTCGACGGGCACGGATGTACGCGGTTCAGAACCTATGGCCAGAGACAACTCTGAGGTTCCATGACACAAGCTCTGCTCAAGGTCAGATTTGTGTTCGGCTTCAACGCCGCTGAGTCTGCGACTTCCGTGCCAGGGTTAAGCATCCCGTCCGCGGACGATGCGATCTACTCCAGATCTAGGCCAGAGCAGCTACAGACGCAATCTCCTGAGCACGGTCCGATGGTAGATTTAGGTCATGTTCATCGTGGTGGCAGGGAGCGGCTGTCACGAGCTCGAATCCGTCAAAGATCAAGTCTCCACGGATATCAGCCACGTAATTCAAGCTTCCAAACCTGACCTGATGGCCAGGGGTGTAGCTGTCGATCTGCTCTAGATGGCCAAGCGAGTTGGCCCGCAGTGCGAAGCCGCCGAATACAAAGACTTGTCTGGGGAGAAAGACCTCCCCTGGACTGCATTGTTGTAGATGATTGAAGGAGCCATAAAAAACCTTTTGGTGACGACGCAGCGGAACTCTCAATGAAAGCAGTAATGTTGGTGTCAAAACCGGCGGATCTCGGGTAGGGGGTTCCGAACTGTGCGTCTAAGGTCGATGGTAATTAACAGGAGACGGGGGACACGATGTTTACCCAAGTTCGGGCCATCTCTATGGAGGTAATACCCTACTTCTTGCTTGATTAATCTTGATGAATATGAGTATCTACCACGAGATCGTAATGGCTAAACCCTAGAAGTCTAGCCTATGATTATGATTGTTGTTGCCTCTACGGACTAAACCCTCCGGTTTATATAGACACCAGAGGGGACTAGGGTTACACAAAGTCGGTTATAGAGAAAGGAATCTACATATCCGAATCACCAAGCTTGCCATCCACGCAAAGGAGAGTTCCATCCGGACACGGGAAGAAGTATTCGGCCTTGTATCTTCATAGTCCAACAGTCCGACCCATGTCAATTGTCTGGACGTCCGAGGACCCCTTAATCCATGACTCCCTCAGTCACCTCCTCAACTTTGTCTCCACCGGCCACCTCCTCTTCGGCCACCTCATCTTCTTCCACCCCCTCTTCTTCGGCCACCTCCGAGTGATCCCAAATTGAATCATAATTGAGATCATCTAGCCCCATCATAGCCGAGGACTCCAAAGACGCCCAGAATTCAGCCATGTTCATCTCCACACTACGACAACAAAACGAACAAACTCCATCATCATTAGCCACCAACAATCACCGCCAAATTCGTTGGCCAAAATGCAAAAGATGATTTTCTTTACCTTGTTGCCATTTCCTCGAGCACTTGGCGGCCGTGACCCTTCTAGTTGGTTGCGCTGACTGGACGTTCCAGAGCAATGGCCGTAGGGGTGGCCGAAGACATTGCATGAGGCATCGAACATGGATGGGGCATAAGAGTGGCATTCTGCTTCTTCGCGGCCCTCTCGGCAAGGGCCGATGCCGCAGACGTCGATTTTCTAGCTCTCTTGGCACCGGCGGGAGCGGCAGGAGGGTGGTCGGCCGTCACCGGAGAGGCAGTCGCCACCCCGGCGGCCTTTGGCGCGGTTGGAGCCGGTGCTTGTGACCGGTGGAGCTTTTTCATCCACATCCTCTTTTTCGGCACAGGCGACGGCCCGGGGGTAGTTTTCTACGGCAGCAAGCTGGCGGGGTGACGGAAGGGCGGCAGCGGTGGGAAGGCCGGAGCCGCGAGGGGCGGGAGAAAGAGACACACAACTTTTACTCGGTCGCACAAGCGCCGAGTATATTTAGATGGCTTTGAGGGATAGTTTGGCTGGGAAGTAAAAGTTGTAATCCCTTATAGATTCTAGGAGTTTGGCTAGGTGCAAAATAGAGGAGTAAAACAGAAATTTTACTCCTCTAGAGTTTTAGAGGATCAACTAGAGTTGGCCTTAGATTGCAACTAGTGGTTGGGGCCCGCCATTGCGGGCCGTTTGAGAGGAAGCTATGCACACATCACCATCATGCCAAAATCTGAAGAAAAAAAATTCTTGCATCACATGGACATCACAACCATCTTAAAAGGAAAACGAAAAAGCTTAGAAAAACTTCTCTCGAAAAAAAACCTCTCTGCCATTTAAAAAAACTTTCTCACCGTGACCAACCAGCATGCGCCACATGGCGTAGCTGGTTGGCCACCATTCTAACGCCTTTTAATTGGTTTAATAGTTCGACAGATACTCTTTTCCAATGGCAGATTTTCAGTTGAACATGCTTGCAGCCGCCATGTTGCTAGGTGTAGCAAACAAAGCGTTTTGGAAAAAAAATATAACTAAATTTCCATCAGAAAACAATTTTGGGTCTTGCCAGCAACCCAGCCGATGCATGTGTTAGGTAGCGGCACCCTTCGCAGTATCTTTTCCCCCGGGAACTTCTTCAGACCAGCGTTCACACAGGACGAAAATCAATCAAAAGATGAACAAGCAATTAACTAACAAAAATCAAGAGAAACCAATACTCTCAGCGCTGTGCTATCATCGCCAGGGAAGAAAAGAAAGAACAAGAACAACACAAGGACGTGCAGATAACTTAAACGTGTGGTGCTCGGCATCAGCCGTCACATGGCCGGCCGGGTACATGCACATCAAACCATCATCAAAGGAGCATGCATGCACCATGCACGACCCCCATAAACCAACCCGGCCGTCACGATCCACAGCCAAAGATGACCACTCCCATGTCCCCGCTCCTCCATCAGATGATCAGACCAAAACTACGTACGTACAACGTGTAGGCTTCCCGCTGCTGCATGCCCGCACTCGCACTGGCACTGCCACAGCGATGGCGTTTGATGATGTTCATGTTCCTGTGCGCCCACAGACCCCACAGTGGCGCTGCGGCTGGGATCGGCCAAGATCTCGTACTGCAGAGAGGGATAGTATCTCGTCTCCCCCCTCTGAACGTTCTCTGAGGCCGAATCCTGACGACGCATCCACCCCGGCCCGGCCGATCGATTCCCCCGTATCCGGCCGCAGCGCGCGGTAGGGGCCGCCGCGCCGCCGTGCGGCCACGTAGTACCCCTCGAAAATCCCCACGCGCTCGGGCGGATCGACCACGGGCGTCCGGCCGCGGCGTCGATCGGCTCCGGCGCAGTACGTACCGACGCCGACGATATGACCGGTGAGAGGCGCCGACATCCGCCTGCGGCTCGCACTGTGCGGCCGGGTGGCTCGTCCTTTCGGGAGTGACGGGCGGGAATCTCGGTTCAGCAGTGGCGAACGAACCACCGAGACTGTGCGTGCGCTCAGGATCGTGATCGAAACTGTGCTGCTGCTGCTGCGGCAGAGAATCGGCCTATCGATCGGCAGTAAATTTTCGCTGTGTACGACGATTTGGATATGGGGATAGATGTCGTATACTGTGCCTGTGCGGCAATTCGGTCAGACTAGGTGCACGTCCTTTAATTGTTCATTCACTTCTTGTGGTAGCATAGCATAGCATGTGCTGCCATGTCGCGGGCTTATCAGGATACGCGAGGTCCCTACATGGCTACGCTATCTAATTCTCGTGAGGTTCATGCCTAGTACTTGGCTACTTAGGCCAACTCCACCGCGCGACCCCATTTTGTCCCGGCCCGTCCGTTTGAGGTAAAACGAACAAACCGGACGGCCCAGCGCGCGGGACAAACGGATTTTTGTCTGTTTTGTGTCCGCTTTCGACCCATCCGCGGCCCAAGTTTGCGCCGCCTTTGGGGTGAAACGAACGCCACGCGGACGCGCCGGCCGTCTGCGCGTGCCCTCCCCTGGCCCTCCCTTGGCCCGCCCGTCGGTGGCACAGAACGGGCCTTTTTCTATCAGCCCCCCTTCCTCCCTCCGGCCGCATCCCACCCCACTCTTCTCCACTCTTTCACACTCTTCCCCTCGTCACCCGCCGCCGCCGCCGCTGCCATTGCGGCCGTACAACACGGACGCGCGCTCGCCCAACCCCTTCCCCCTAGTCGCCGCCGAGCTACCCAACCACGGCCACCTGGTTTGCGCACCCGCCGGCCGGATTTAGGGTGGATCCGGTCGGTCGTGAGCTCGCCCGGCTGTGGGAGGCCGGGCCGTGCCATGGACTGGCCGGGCACCTCGCCAGAAGGCCCTGGCAGGGCCGCAAGGCCACATGCAGGCAGTGGCTCGTCCTCTAGCCACTCGGATCTGCACCGTCGGTGGTCCGCCGGCAGATACGTGAATGGCGGCCAGCCGGGCTCGGTGCTTGCCCAAAAGCTCGTTGGCGCACCGTTGCCCTTCATCAAGTGCGACCACTGCCCAAGGATGGTCGTGCGGCGCGTGTCTACAACACCGGAGTATCCCGGTGGGTGTTCATCAAGTGCTTAAACGATGGGGTACATGCTCTTTTTAGCTTCGGTTTATGCTCTCGGATTAGATTAGTTGTGCTAACTTTAAGTTTTATTGTGTAGAATAGATGCAAGTTTGGGTATTGGGAAGAAGAGTACATCGATATATTGATAGAGCGAAATCTAGTACATGTTCGTGCACTTTTAGCTAGCCTAGAGGTTGTAGATGAGACAAGTGCACTTGTTGCTAGATTAGAGGCTAGGCACGATACTACATGTGAGAAAGCAACATCGACTTCTGGCTTGAAGAAGAAAGGAGGGTGCAACGTCGAGCCTCCTCCACAGATCAACAACGAGTGCATCGAGAAGGCCCTAACCCAACTCAAGGAAGCAGTTATAGAAGTTGGGTATCTTCTCAAATGTATTCTTGTCGTTCTTATTTTCTTTGGCCTTGCTTTACTAGTCAAAATGTGATGGTGTATTGTCATATACCAAAAATGAATGATGAAAAAAAGTTTAAGGACTTGCAAAGAAATATGCACACAGACAAGATGCGGCCGGGATGCGTCCGCGCGCTGGACGCACGGCCACCGCATCCCGGAAACTGCCCGGACACGACCCCATTGCCCTACCCAAACGGACAGAATCCGAACAAAACGGACGTCCGTTTGGGGTCGCGCGGTGGAGTTGGCCTCATGGCAGATCATAATATATGCTGTGGTGTAGGTTTACGCTTGTGTGATGTGTTTGTAGGCCAACTGCCCGCTGGTTGCAAAACATGATTGAACGGATGAGTGAATGACAAAAGAAGTATATATCAGATCATAATATATGCTGTTGTGTAGGTTTACGCTTTTGTGATGTGTTTGTTGGCAACCAACTGCCGCTGCAAAATATGACTGCCTGAATGAATGGCTATTCAAAATTGGATCCAACGGGTACATTCGACGATTTTTCTCTACTATATTTTTCGGGGATCTATGTTATGCACTATTTTTTTACTAAATTTTCTCTCGACTTTTCATTACACTATTTTTCACTATTGTGTATTCTATAGTTTACGATGATGCCTATTGTAAATTGCTACTTTATTTTCTCTTAGTTAGTGTTGCACTTTTTTAATAATATCTACTGCATTTTTCTACCACATTTGTCGCCGATTGTTCAGATCCAACAGGATATATCAGATGAGTTCTTCCTCCACTGTGTTTTTTCGCGGGATATATCATATTTTTACACCACCAAGTGATGCATTTCCAGACCAACTAGAGATGATATCCGCGCATAGTTACAGGAATTATTTATAATTATTTCAATTATATTTGCTCATATGAAACATTAGTATTTGGATTAACAATGTGAGTATTTTTTAAACTAAAATACATATAATTTGCATTTGGTTATTATATAGTTGCAAGATACTTATTAAAATTACAGTAGCATGTGTGGCGTGTGCTAAGGTGTGCATTTTTTCATGCATTGTGACATGGTGAGTTGTCATAGCTGCATGTTGAGAAAATCAGAGTTGGTGCGGATCAACTATTTAAGTATACTAGAGGATACCCCGCGCGTTGTTACAAGAATTAGTTGACAAAATTTTGGGTTGATAACATGAGTCCAAAAATTAAAAATACATATGACCTGTTACATTTGATTGTGTATATAATAGTTGTAACATGTTTATTGAATATAAGTCGAATACTTGAATGTAAGACATTTTTTCATGCATGGTTAAATGTTGTGATGGGTTTTTTTCCACGCATGATTGCATGTTGAGGCGGGCCTTATCCTATTTATAGTTGTACGGTGAGGTGGCATGGTTGTATGTTGAGATAAATAAGTTAGTGGGGATGACTCTCTTAGGTATATATAGGACACCAGATGATACCCCTTGCGTTGCCCTAGGAATAGGTTGCAATATAGTTTAATGGGATTTGATTCTATAAACATGAATATCTGAGTTAAATACAATACTGCATACTACATCTGATCACCTCATATGTGTCCTCAACTACCGGTTGAAATGGAGTTGGAAAAAAGCATGCGCATTATGGCGGGAATTGGTTGCCATATACTTTCATGATACTCCCTCTGTCCTATAAGAGCGTTTTGAAAAAAATGCTCTTATATTATGGGACTGATGGAGTATTTGATAATTTAGATAATGAATAGTTGGATGAATAATATGAGAACTAAAAATAAAAAATAAATATACATTATTGAGGTGGGCCTTTCCCATGCATATCTGCATGTTGAGGTGGGTCTTTTTTCATGCATGTTTTCATGATGATGCGGCATATGTGCATATTGAAAGAAATATGTTAGTAGAGGGCCAAAGGCTAGCTGTTTATATAAAGATATATGATGAGTATGGAATTTTGGATTATTGTGTATCACACTTCTTAACCAATGTGTGATGTATTTACTGAACTAATGTGCATTGCAAATTTTGTACTACATTTCCTTTGAGCTTTTTAGTGCACTATTTTACCATTGCAGATTGTATTTTCTGTACCAATGTGTATTGCATTTTTCTACTGTATCTCCTTAGTTTTAAACTGCACTTTAAACAAAATGTCTACTCCATGTTTTATACTGCACTGGTTGCAGGTAGTGTAGAATCTTCTGTCGGTTTTGTAGCGCACTTTTTGACTGTTGTCTATGGAACTCTCTGACAATTGGGTAATCTTATTGTCGACCGTGTTGGCAGGAGTTTCCTTATAAAACCACTAGAAAAATAAAATGAACGGAACAACGGACTTAAAAGCTGTAAAAATAATGAAGAAAGAAGATACTCCCTCATTCCATAATGTAGTGCACCCGCGCATCCCGAGATCTAAGTTTGACCGTAAATTTAACCAACAAGAGCAACTGCGGCGGGAGCAAAAATTATATCACTGAATTCGTCTCGAAATACGAATGTCTGTGTGTGTCTCTCGGATATGCTCATAGTGGTGAGTGTGAGTGTCTGTGTGCAATTGTGTTTCTCAAGTAATAATAAAAATAGTTGCCAAAAGGTAAACATGTGGCAAGGTTCCATCCAATCACTTTTTTTACAGGAAAATCCTACCACCTTATCAAGTGACAAGACCCAGCTGCGCTGCTGACTAGGAAGGCTACTATTGGAAGCTTGGAACCCCCACATGGATCCGCGGTCGCCACTTGCCATGAGCCTCGAAGACAAGCAGGCACACACCGCAACCAACCAGTGCTGCCCATGTCATGCCCTCCAGGACATGACAGCACCCTCCTGAGCCCGAGCCTCCCATGAAAACCAACCCTGGCCGACCACTGGCCGTCGTCCGATCAGCAGCATAGATACGCCCCAGCTGCCACCACGGGACGACGCCTCCTTCGTCCAAGCCGGCATCATGCCCCTGATCTCCCGAGGATCGACGCCACGCACCGCGGATTCCCACGCGCTCAGCCACTTGTAACACGCAGTGGGAGCGGCCCGGCCGGCCGACGCTGGCACACGCAGGCACACCACACCACGGCGCGCCCATCGGCGAGGTCGAGCATGCATGCATGCATGCGCCCAAGCCGCGACGGGACGAGCGGCCGGGGAGATCGCGCCCTGGATACGGTGCGTTGCACAAGGAAACACACACATCATCGATGACACACGCACCACACACTCACCCAGGCCCAGATTTGGCAGGTGCGCGCGCAAGCGAACATGACCATCGACCATATGCATGAATCTTGACGTTTGCATAATCTTTTGGGGGATAATAAAGTCCTAAAATGCTAGCCTTCCCATCTGCGTGTGCTCCTCCCAAGGCGCAGGCTCTGCCCGTCCCAAGGCCTCCATGCCATCGCCATGGATGGTGCCAAAAATCAAAAACAGATGCAAATGTAGCAGCCCAATGAGGCTGCAGATTTCCACCTTCTAGCTAGGCACTGCAGTTTGCAACTTGTTTGCCCTGTGATCCCAGTGCAAGTAGGACGATGCTATGTGTGTGAGTGTGTGTCTGACTGTCTACGTACCGATCGATATTTTTGGCAGATCTCCTAGTAGCTGTGAGCCTCTGATCCTGTGATGTCATGGGAAATTCATTGGGCTCGGTAGTCAAACCTATGGGAAATTCATTGAGTACGCACAGTTTGCAGATCAGTGTGTGTCATGAGGGCATCTGCGGGCTACTTAATTTGGGTTCTTGTGGGGAATCCAAAGCTCTGAACTAATCATGTACTGGTTATAAAAAAAATTGTCTGCTTACCTACCATATGCTGATCTAACATGGATTGGACTTGTATGTGAGGCTAGTTAACTAGGCCTAAACTACCCTAGAACCTCATCATTAACTTGTTCGTCAATGGATCGGGTGGATGTATTTTACTTGGAGGGAAATGTGACGTATGGGACCTGGTCAATAGGGGCTCCCTCATAGTCTACCGGAATATTATTGGCACTAGTTCCTGACTTCTAGGTATACTCTAGATCATATGGTGTACTCTAGCTTACATGGGATATATTGATTTGTTACTCATCTGTCAAGAAATATGTGTCCTGATAGAACATGCGAGCAGATCTTTTTTGTATGTTTCCGATTTCAAAAGTATTTACATCGGCCACTTGTTCTTTTTTCAAAGAAAACTTTAGGGAGAGTCCCAAATTCGCATCCTATGAGACATCCACCGCCAACTAAGCAAGATAGGTTCCTCGTTGATCACTTGTAGAAGATACCATTAAATATGTCTAAATATGTGTACATTTTTTTAGTTAGATTATCGCATATACCTCGGCGCGATTCAAGTCGCCAGGGGTTGTATCTGGCCACGTATATTAAAAAAAAACAAAAGAAGTCCGAACACTTTTATAGTATACTGTCCCGAATATGTACCAATTGTCCCAAATCAGACACAAATCAACGGTCACAATCAATCCCAATGCCGAATAAAGCTTCGGAAACCTAAATTTAAATAAACAACCTTTCTCATATTTTCTAACAAGTATTTCTTATTAATTGCTCCCCCAATATAGTAGGCATGCCCCCATTTGATTACTCTCTCTGCTAAAATGGACCATGCAGTTGACAACTTGCAATCAAACTACTCTAATATCCATAACTAACCAGTAAAAGCATTTAAATAGACAAAATTATGTAACTATATCATCGCAGAAATAGTTTCATAATAAAAAATGTAATATTTTACTATGCATTCCTACAAACAATAATGGCTAGCCAAATTTGTCTATTAATAAATCCGCAAAATTTAGAACTCGGCTATTTTGAGTCAAAGAAAGTTTTAATTATACTCATTTTCAAATTATCAAGGTGTGGTTGTTGAATCTTGATATCTTTAAATTTACTAGCCATAGACAAATTTATGAAACATATAGTGCTAGCAAACCGATTTGGCAAACATGATCATCATAATTCACCGAACTCATGCAAAGGTTAGGAGGTACTTCCTCTGTCTCAAAATAAGTGACTCAACTTTATACCAACTTTGTACTTATAACCTTCCTTTTGTACCATTTGCTCTAAACTAGCTGGTCGAGAATACGAGAGCAAGCTAGACGACCAAGCGAGAGCACACCGGTGCTTCCAGGAGTTTCGACCATTTCCGTTTTGGTGTTTCTAAGTTCTACTTGATGAAGGTGGGCCAGGGATGACATACACACAGACGGTGACCCACCGAGAGGCCGTTCAAAACAGGCCGCGAACTGAATTTCCTCCTTCCTCCCATCTCTATTTATAGGGCCCAAAAGCTCACACACACCACACTAATCACCATCACCATCGTCTTCTCCACGCCCCGACCCCGAGACACGCTAGCGTGCAGCGCCGAGGCAGCTGGTTCCACTCTCACCGAGCAAGCGAAGAGCTCCTTCCTGAAAGTGAAATGGCGCGGCCACAGCAGCGGTACCGCGGCGTGCGGCAGCGCCACTGGGGCTCCTGGGTCTCCGAGATCCGCCACCCCCTCCTGTACGTCGTCGTCGTCCAAAGCCTTGGTGGTTGCTCTGGATCGATCGATTTTCTTGGCGTGGCCTGACCATGGCGGTTTTCTTTCTTGCAGCAAGACGAGGATCTGGCTGGGCACCTTCGAGACGGCGGAGGACGCGGCTCGCGCCTACGACGAGGCGGCGCGCATCATGTGCGGTCCGCGCGTGCGCACCAACTTCCCCGATAACGACGCCGCCCCGTCGTCGTCGTTCCTCTCCCCGGCGCTGGTCGCCAAGCTCCACCGCTTCAACGTGGTGTGCGGCTCGCAGGCTGGGCAGCACCAGGACAAGGACGCCTCGTCGTCCGTGGAGCCGCGCGCGCCGCCGACGCCGTTCGCCGGCTACACGGGCAATGCCAGCGCGCCGTCGGCGGCGGCCTCGGCGGCCGGGTGGAGCGGGGGGTTCCTGGAGGAGCAGTACGTGGAGCAGATGATCGAGGAGCTGCTGGATTCCAACTTCTCCATGGAGATCTCCTACTAGCTCCGCCTCCGCACATGCTCTGTTCCCGTGCCTTGCGCTTGCTCTGCTTCCGCTCCATTTCTCTGTCTCTCCGTGTGTGTGTGTGGGTCTGTTTTTAGTTTAGCATAAGCTGTGTCGGGAAGAACTCGAGGTTAGTATGGTCATCACCCGAGGTCTCCAACAGCTTTGTGTATACAGTAGCTTCGTTAGAGCACATTTCTTCATTCTTGTATTACTATTGATGTCTTGAGTCTTGATGATGCCCTAATCAGTGTCCTCTGTTTCGATCTTCATCTTAAGCCCTGTTGACACATTTTCTTTGACAGAGAGCTTTCACTCTGGCATTTCCCAATTTTGCGAACCAATTTTCACTCTGGCTAGCCTTTGCACATGGTTAATTAGAAAATTTTAGCACACATAACTCATCAACCACAAACTAAGCTCACCTTGTTCAGCGAACAGTTTTGTACTCTTTTAAGTACGTGTTTTCTTCGGGCGAATCTCCCATTTAAGTACGGCAATGGACATACATTTTTCATTTGCAAAAGGAACAAAATACACACTTTTCATAGTACATAAATGCTTCATGTACTCCCTCCATCCATGTTTATTAGACCCCCTCATATTTTGGGTCAAACTTCCACCATCTCTATGACTAACAAAATATAAGATACATGCTACAAAAAGTATACTGTTGAATTTGTATTCAAAATATAGTTCCCTCATATAATTTTTTATGGCATATAGTTTATCTTTTTAGTATAAGTTATGGTCAAAATTATGGTCAAAATTGGAGGACCCAAAATAAAAGGATCCCAATAAACCCTCCCTCATGGAGTACTGTGTATTACTAGAAGGGCCAAGTTAAACAAGATTACAAGTTATTCTTCCCAACCATTCCTCTCCCAACCCTAAGAGAGACCATCTCAGGATGCGCATCTCCACAACTTCTTCTCTGCTAGTGGGTCATCACCCTGTCCTCCTGTGGCTCTGCTTATGTGGGAGTGCAAGGATGACTCGATCTACCGGGTGGACTTGTAGATTTCATGGATTTGTTCTTTTAATTAGGTAGGTCGATATTGCCCGCTGCATCGACCCTTCTGGCATGGTAGTGGCGACGCCAAATGAAGTCTACTCCAGCCGCATGTCATTGGTCATGGAGGTGGCATTGGCTCCTCGTTCAATTGAAGGGGGGATGAGGAGCACGTTGGCCCCGTCGACCCAGCTGCCTCCTCGTCCGGGTGAGCGACAGCGTCGCTGTCGCGGCCCAACAGAAAGGGGAGGTGGAGCCCGAGGACCCAGTCCTCACAGTGCTCGAGCTCACCACCCTCCAAGCTCACAATGAGGCGTGAATCATCTTTCTGCACTCACCAACGAGGAGGAGCAGTGGCAGCTCATGGCTGCTGCACGTGAGTCGGACCCCTACGCCTCGATGGAGGATATTTCGACGTGGGGGAGGAGGATGATGACCAACGTGAAGGGCGGCGACTAGACATCGCACACCACCTAGTAATGTAGGTAGTCTAGGTAGCAATGTCACTCGAGTAGCGGCATTGCTTATTTTAAATGTCGTTTAACAACATTTGAAGTTGCTAATTATATGTAAGGCTGCCCGTAACGAGAGTATCATGCCAACAAGGCAATTTTAATAAGGTGTCATATAATTAAATTAAGAAAAAGAGGGCTAAGTATGATATAGCGTATCATAATAAATGATATAATACATACATTTTGCATATTAATAAATAAAGCCACCTATGATACTCCCTCCGTCCGAAAACTCCCTCCGTTCGAAAATACTTGTCATCAAAATGGATAAAAAGGGATGTATCTGGAACTAAAATACGTCTAGATACATCTTCTTTTATTCATTTTGATGACAAGTATTTCCGGACGGAGAAAGTATTTATCTATGATATTATGCATTACAGAGGTAATATCATATGCATGATTTATGATACTACGAGCAGCCTAATGCGACGGATATTGACCACCATTATAGCTTCATTATATTTCTATTAATTTATCATGATGAAACATGCACTTGGTATGTATCATCTGAACTTATATTGCCCCTGCATTTTTGAATAAAATAATAGATAATCCAAAAAAAATGAAGGGCACATTACGAAGGCTCTTCGTACACCTGTCGCGGCTTCTATATTCATACGGAGCGTTTCATAGGATGAATGGCGATCATAGATATGAGGAATCTGATCGAGTTGCTCCGACTAGCTGAAGTCCTGAAGATGCAAACAACATTGCACGACGCAGTACATATCCCGCGTATCAGCCGAGACTTATTAGCCATGAAGTGGTGGTACGAACAAGCCGACCTCTCGCCCCGCGAGCAGACCAAATTGCAGAGTGCTACACGGCTACGAATCTCGGCACCCGACGTACGCAGCAGGTGCGAGCACTTATGACCTGACCTGCGTGCGGAGCAGAGCACAGGGGCGACACGCGCTGGGTACGCACCCTGTACTACCCAGCACTGAACAAGCCGGATTCGCTCGCTCGCTCGCTGCGCCATTGGCAGCGGCCGATCCGTGGATCAGAAAATCTCGGTCGATTCAGGTAGGTAGGTGCCGGGGTAATTGCCGGGCCTCTGCGCCCGCGCGCGTCACCGATGACATTGGCGCTGACGGCGGCCGAGCAGCCGAGGGAGAACTGGTCTGGGTCTGCATTGGTTTGGTGCATACAGTCTTCTCGTGCTCGTCGTGTCATGTGGCAGGCACATGCACGCGCCCGCCCGGCCCTGGTCTGGAGGACCGGAGACGGAGAAGAACCGAGTATGGCAAGGGGAGGGGAACGAGAGCGGAGGGAGGGCCGAGTCCACTCACGTCAGCTGCTGCGTTTCTCCACCCTCGTGCGGCGCTGCAGCCTGCAGCTGGGGCATGCACATGGAGGCCGGACGTCGCGCGCCCCGACCGATGTGTTGTGTGGACACGGTAGTCCGTTCAGAAATCAGAACATCGTGTTGAAATCTCGGCGTTTGGTGGGGTTGAAATGGGTGAGGCTATCTGTCAGTCGACTGACACCAAAAACGGGTCAGTCAATTGGCAAAAAAAAAAATCAACTAACAAGGCATAGGAAAATGACTGACACAAAATAGGGGCCAGTCAACAAAGCCCAACAACGCAGAAAAACTTCTGAGTATGTTGTTTCTGCCATCTGCATTCAGCCCAAAATCTAACGCACTACACAACATCCATCTAACGCACAGCACTAGGTCTTCTTCCTTCCTTTCCCTTCCTCGACATCGCACGACTCAACCGCTGCCATGGACGCTGGAACAAACCTCAGATCTGTTCTGACCTCTCTGTAGTTCTTCTGCTCACATTTCTTCCTTCCAAAGTCCTTCTCCAGTCGGCCAAACATCCACTACAGAAAAACTGGAAAAGTGGATGAGTTCTCATTTTTCACAGATCTGTCAAGAAGGACAAAACGGAGAAAAGAAAAAAGGGGAGAGAAGAACCTGCTTCAGGTGCCAGAACTAGGTTGTTAAAGCAGAATACCACCCAGAAAATCAAAAAATTATATAAACAATGCGTGCCAGAACTACGTAGTTATGTACTTATTTATCTATAGCTATAGCAGAACACCTCCCAAAAATCAAAAAATTATATACAAAAATGAGTGACAGAACTATGTAGTTATGTACTTACTTATCTACAGCTATAGCATAACACCACCCAGAAATCAAAAAATTATACCTAAAATTGCGTGCCAGAGCGCCTACCTTTGATTTTTTTTTTCATTGAAACATCTGGCAGATATAAAAAATTACACTAGTTGAATTTAAAAAACTCTGTTGAAACAAGTATATTCAGACAACTAAACTTCCTCCTATGGAATATGCTGGTGTAATATATGCATGGATGTAGTTGGGTGAACTTTGTTAAAATTGTTGCAAAACTACAGTTACAAGAATACACCACCCAGATATCATAAACTTATATAGAATGCATGCACAAAAGGTTAAACCAGAACTATTTAGTTCTCTAGTTGTTTATCTACAGTTAAACCAGAACACCTCCTAGAAATCAGAAATTTATATGAAAAATTGCTTGCTCAAAATTAAACCACACTATGAAGTTACGTAGTTTTGAAGCTACAGTCAAACCAGAACACCTCCCAGATATCATAAAACAAAAAAAAATGCATACACAAAAAAAACCCTACAAAAATACGATACTTATTACACAAGTGCAAATTAAGTGTAGTTCAAAACTTGCAGTTCTTGTGCGTGAACCAACAAAGGAAAAAATAAAGTATAGGACCTGAATTTTCTACTGCCAAACTACAAGAACTTTTAGATTTCAACTACAATTTTCAGACATAAATTCATTGTGCTAACTGAATTACCACTTTGAGCCAAATGTACAAGCACAAGACAATTTGCAGCAAGGATATTATCACAATACAACTCCAGATTACAATTTGCAACACGGAGACTTGAAGAGAACCTCCATCATAATACAACTCCAGATTACAATTTGCATCCTCATCAAACAAAAATTGCACACATTTTACAACGGCAAAAAATGCACAAACCATCATTATGAGTACAGGAAACTAATACCTAAAATGCACAAACCTTCATTATGAGGCAATATACTAGTGCGTACTAAATACCTACAATGACAAACTTGCATCCTCGTCATACTTAAATTGCACACATTTTATATAAAAACCTCCATCATAATACAAACTACAATTAAAAGTTGCACAGTCATAATTCTAAACTTGCAGACTAAGTACAACAGCATAAAAATATTCTAACATCAAAAGCATCAGGATCTACTTACGCAAAATTGTAAAAATTGCACACATTCTACAACTGAAAAATATCCATAAAAAGCCTATGATATATCCTAGTTATAGAAATACAGAAATAAAGAACGTATAACTACACATTAGTGATTGCGAGCAGGTATAATGATATACACAAAAAGGAATTCAATCTACATGAAAAATAACATAATATATAACTCAATCCTTAATTTTACTTATACTAGTGAGGATTCATCAAATATCAACTGGGATATTGGCATTGAAGACAACATATATACATTCACATCTAAAAAAAATAAAATCAACCTATATAAGATACTTGCATGACCATCATACTGAAATTACACAGAATTTAGAACAGCAAAAGAGAAGATTTATGATAGACTACGTTAGTAACTACTAGGATATACTAAATGCCTAAAAAAATGCACACAATTCAGTATGAGTTCAAACAGCCTAATTCCTAAAAATCAAAAAAGCTGCAATTACAAACTAGCATACTCGCTGAACTAAAAATGCACACATTAAACAAAAGCAAGAAGACTAAAAGTAGCCTACAATATACAGTGTATTATATCAAAAAAGATACAAATACAGTAGTAAACTCATTCAATTTAATTCAGCCTTGATGATAAAATATATACATTCACACAATTAGGATAGACACAGCCCATACTTGCACAAGCTTCATGAGAGCAGTGGAGAAACACACAGACTGGAAAGTAGAGAATTAAAGACTTCTTGCACACATTTTATATGCACACAACCGTACTTGATAGGAATTCATGAGAGCACTCAAAAAGCATACATACTGATATGTACATAGTTAAAGATTTCTTGTAAAAGAAAATATAAAGTACAACTCACCATCCTCCTAAAGCAGTCCTCATCAAGCAGAACATCGAAAACTTCAGGAACTTCTTGATTTGCCGCAAATGGTACACAAGGGGCACCCAGGCAATGACAAATGGGGCAAACCATGTCTACAGGGGAAAGAAAACAACAAAAATATTGAATAAAAAAAGAAAAAAATTACATAATTAAACAAAAGAGAATAAACAGGAAGGACAACCTAAATTGACTATAGGAAATAAACACTCTCAAATCTGATTATAAACTCACAGAAAAAGAATTCACTAAATCTAAATTGGAAACTTACAAAAAATAAATAATGTATAACTACACACTAGTGATTGCGAGCAGGTATATTGATATAAACAATAAGGAATTCAATCTACATGAAAAATAACATAATATATAACTCAGTTCTTAATTTTACTAATACTAGTGTGGATTCATCAAATATCAACTGGGATATATATATATATATATATAGACACACACATTCACATCTTAAAAAAAATCAAATCAACATATATAAGATACTTGCATGTTCATCGTACTGAAATTACACAGAATTTAGAACAGCAAAAATAAGATTCATGATAGACTACATTAGTAACTATCTAGGATATACTAAATGCCTAAAAAAATGCACACAATTGAGTATGAGTACAAACAGCCTAATTCCTAAAAATAAAAAAAGCTACAATTACAAACTTGCATACTCATTGTACAAAAAATGCACACATTAAACAAAAGCAAGAACACTAAAACTAGCCTACAATATACAGTGTAATATATCAAAAAAGCTATAGATGCAGTAGTAAAATCATTGAATTTAAATCAGCCTTGATGATAAATATATATACATTCACATAATTAGGATAGACACAGCCCAAAAAAAAAAACCTGCCTAATCTTTACTAAATGTTAACATATTACATCTCCCGAAAACCTAAACTTCCAGAAATTCCTCATCAAGCAAAAGTGTAAGAAAAAAAATCATTGACACCATAGCAACGGCAGATCCTACAGCAACCAAAACACCCGACTGTGAAGACCTGCAAACACCATAAAAAACACAGAGAAGCACCCAGGTGAGCAGATCTAGCAAAGTTAGGCGCATGAGGGGACTAAAGAGAAAAGAGCAAGATGAACTAAGGCAAAGGATGCAGCAGACAAAAATACCTGGAAAAAAAATAAGATGCCAGGAAATCCAATCCAACAGCAACCAAACCGCCCGATTAGAAACACCTGCAAGCACCAAAGATAACCATGGAGAAGCACCTAAGTTAGCAGATCTATTAAAGAAACAAGAAGCTCCAGCATATAAAGGAGCAGATTAAGCAGAGGGAGAAGACCTAGCAACAAACCCCAAGAACCCTAGCTCATGACAGGAAGAGGAAGAACAGAAGCCATGGACTGAAGCAGTAGGAGCAGATGAGGCAGTGGGAGAAGATCTAGCAACTAACCCCACGAACCCCAGCTCGCGACAGGAAGAGGATGAGTAGAGGACATTGACTGAAACAGAGAGAGGAGCGAGTGACTGACAGAAGATGAGGAGGAAGAGGATAAGATGAGAGGGGCAGCGACTATCCACGTTCCGCAGAAATGGGCCGGGCTTTCTTAATGAGTGGGCACGAGATGGCCACCACCCGCCAGCTCCACGAGCCCAGCAAAAAACGAGCCAACTGACGCAAAACACACACCAGTCGATCCTGCAAAGGCTCAAAATAACAGCACAAAGCACCGCTGGGAAAAAAAGAAAGCACGCATCTCAAAGGAAGATCCAAAGGAACAGAATTCGACTAACGCAACTCAGCTGACTGAAAAGTAGCTAAATCGGGTTGAAATAATGAAAGCCTTTTGCAAAAAAACAAAAGAAAAACAAAACAACATAAGCCCATAAGTTATGGGGCCGTGGGGACCGGATCAATATGCGACCCTATCCTAAAGGAACTCGAAGGTCCCACCAAGGATAGAAGCGCATATTAAAGACGCTTTTGCAAGGTGGATATCGTTACATCGTACCATTACATAATAGTTGGGGATACATACAAGAGGCATACAATGCCACATGAATACAACAACATCACAATACATACGAGCAACATCCGACTATGGATGAACACAAACAGAAACTCAAACGACATCCACCCTGCTAGCCCAGGCTGCCGATCAGGAACCTATCCCCTGATCGAAGAAGAAGCAGAAGAAGAAATCCAAAACAAGTAACATCGCTCTCGCGTCAAGATTATCGCATAACCTGTACCTGCAACCGTTGTTGTAATGTGAGCCACGGGGACTCAGCAATCCCATTACCATGGGTATCAAGACTAGCAAAGCTTAAAGGGAATGGAATGGTTAAGTGGTGAGGTTGCAGCAGTGACTAAGCATAATATGATGGCTAACATACGCAAATAAGAGCGAGAAGAGAAGCAAGCGGAACAATCGAGAAGTTAGAAGTGATCAAGAAGTGATCCTGAAACTACTTACGTTCATACATAACCCAAAACCGTGTTCACTTCCCGGACTCCGCCAAAAAGAGACCATCACGGCTACACACGCGGTTGATGCGTTTTAATTCGAATCTGGTGTCAAGTTCTCTACAACCGGACATTAACAAATTCCCATCTACCACATAACCGCAGGCACAGCTTTCGAAAGTTTAAACCCTGCAGGGGTGTCCCAACTTAGCCCATCACAAGTTCTCACGGTCAATGAAGGATATTCCTTCTCCCAGGAAGACCCGATTAGACTCGAAATCCCGGTTACAAGACATTTCGACAATTGTAAAACAAGACCAGCAAAGCTGCCCGATGTGCCAACAAATCCCGATAGGAGTCGCACGTACCTCGTTCTCAGGGCACATCGGATAAGTCAAGCTACGAGTAAAACCATCCCTCAAGTTTCCCCGAGGTGGCCCCACAGGCTGCTCGGTTCGGACCAACACTCGAAGGAGCACTGGCCC
>NC_057813.1:50192778-50245213 GCF_018294505.1 Triticum aestivum
GAGCACTGGCCCGGGGGGGGGGGGGGGGGATTAAATAAAGATGACGCTCGGGCTCCGGAAACCCAAGGGAAAAAGGCTTAGGTAGGCAAATGGTAAAACCAAGGTTGGGCCTTGCTGGAGGAGTTTTATTCAAAGCGAACTGTCAAGAGGGTCCCATAAATCACCCAACCGCGTAAGGAACCCAAAATCAAGGAACATAACACCGGTACGACGGAAACTAGGGCGGCAAGAGTGGAACAAAACACCAGGCATAAGGCCGAGCCTTCCACCCTTTACCAAGTATATAGATGCATTAATTAAATAAGAGATATTGTGATATCCCAACATAATTCTGTCCATCATGGAGCAATCTCCAACTTCACCTGCAACTAACAACGCTATAAGAGGGGCTGAGCGAAGCGGTAACATAGTCAACAGAACGGTTTGCTAGGAAGGGTGAAAAAGGTTAAAGGCTGACATGGCAAATTAGGAGGCTTGATAAGCAAGAGAATAGGTAGCGCAGCATAGTGATGGAACGACTCAACTAGCATAGCAATGATAGTAGTGAGATCCAGAGTAACGGTCATCTTGCCTGAAATCCCGCTAGGAAGAAGAACGAGTCCATGAAGAAGATGAAGCCACGAATACGAACCAAGCATAGACGAATGAATCCTCACGATCGCAATGAAACAGGAACTAACGAGAAGGAGCACAACCGGAAAGAAGCAAACACCACGGTAAACACACAACACATAGACATGGCATGATGCTCAACCAAGTATGATGCAAGCCAGGGCATATAGTAAGCTACTCATGGCAAGAGATGATGGATACAAGAACAACACATCAAAGCAAGTTTAAATGAGGCCGGGAACAACATGTAACAATTCCGGTAAGTCCTCATATGCAAATTTCAAAATCGGTCCAAATCTGAATGAACCTTATGTTCAAGTTGTTAAATAGCAAGTTAAGATGCACCAAGATGATCTACATGAAATTCTAGTCAAGTTACATATAAAGTTCATTTAGTTCGGAGCTACGACCTAGAAAATATGAGCAAAACAAGTTAAACATGGCATTGATGCAAAATACATTCAAACATCAATCAAACACACTCAAAACACGGATGCAACAAGGTAAGATGAAACTACATGAAATTCTAAGCAAGTTTCATATAGAGCACTGATACTGTTGGAAATATGCCCTAGAGGCAATAATAAAATGGTTATTATCATATTTCCTTGTTTATGATAATTATTTATTATCCATGCTAGAATTGTATTGATAGGAAACTCAGATACATGTGTGGATACATAGACAACATCATGTCCCTAGTAAGCCTCTAGTTGACTAGCTCGTTGATCAATAGATGGTTACGGTTTCCTGACCATGGACACTGGATGTCGTTGATAATGGGATCACATCATTAGGAGAATGATGTGATGGACAAGACCCAATCCTAAGCCTAGCACAAGATCATGTAGTTCATATGCTAAAGCTTTTCTAAATGTCAAGTATCTTTTCCTTAGACCATGAGATTGTGCAACTCCCAGACACCGTAGGAATGCTTTGGGTGTGCCAAACGTCACAACGTAACTAGGTGGCTATAAAGGTGCACTACGGGTATCTCCGAAAGTGTCTGTTGGGTTGGCACGAATCGAGACTGGGATTTGTCACTCCGTGTGACGGAGAGGTATCTCTGGGCCCACTCGGTAGGACATCATCATAATCTGCACAATGTGATCAAGGAGTTGATCACGGGATGATGTGTTATGGAATGAGTAAAGAGACTTGCTGGTAACGAGATTGAACAAGGTATCGGCATACCAACGATCGAATCTCGGGCAAGTACTATACCGGTAGACAAAGGGAATTGTATACGGGATTGATTGAATCCTTGACATCATGGTTCATCCAATGAGATCATCGTGGAACATGTGGGAGCCAACATGGGTATCCAGATCCCGCTGTTGGTTATTGGCCGGAGAGTTGTCTCAGTCATGTCTGCATGGTTCCCGAACCCGTAGGATCTACACACTTAAGGTTCGATGACGCTAGGGTTATAGGGAATAGATATATGTGGTTACCGAATGTTGTTCGGAGTCCCAGATGAGATCCCGGACGTCACGAGGAGTTCTGGAATGGTCCGGAGGTAAAGATTTATATATGGGAAGTCCTGTTTTGGTCACCGGAAAGGTTTCGGGTGCTATCGGTAACGTACCGGGACCACCGGGAGGGTCCTGGGGGTCCACTAGGTGGGGCCACCGGCCCCAGAGGGCTGCGTAGGCCAAGTGTGGGAGGGGACCAGCCCCAGGTGGGCTGGTGCGCCCCCCCACCAAGGCCCAAGGCGCAGGGAGAGTGGGAGGGGGCAAAACCCTAGGTCCAGATGGGCCTTAAGGCCCACCCTAGGGTGCCCCCTCTCTTCCCCCCCTTGGCCGCACCCTAGATGGGTTTTGGGGGCTGCCGCCACCCCTAGGGAGGGAACCCTAGATGGGAGCGCAGCCCCTCCCCTTCCCCTATATATACTTGAGGTATTGGGGTCTGTAAAACACACGAGATGAACTCTCCCAAGGCGCAGCCCTACCTCTCTCCCTCCTCGTCTCTTGCGGTGCTTGGCGAAGCCCTGCTGGAATGCCACGCTCCTCCATCACCACCACACCGTTGTGCTGCTGCTGGACGGAGTCTTCCCCAACCTCTCCCTCTCTCCTTGCTGGATCAAGGCACGAGAGACGTCACCGGGCTGCACGTGTGTTGAACGCGGAGGCACCATTCTTCGGTGCTTAGATCGGATTCGGCCGCGATCTGAATCGCTTCGTGAACGACTCCACCGACCGTGTTCTTGTAACGCTTCCGCATCGCGATCTTCAAGGGTATGAAGATGCAGTCCCCTCTCTCTCGTTGCTAGTATCTCCATAGATTGATCTTGGTGATGCATAGAAAATTTCGAATTTCTGCTACGATCCCCAACAGTGGCATCATGAGCTAGGTCTATTGCGTAGATTATATGCACGAGTAGAACACAAGTTGTTGTGGGTGTTGATTTTGTTCAATATGCTTACCGTTACTAGTCCTATCTTTTTTCGACGGTATTGTGGGATGAAGCGGCGTGGACCGACCTTACACGTACACTTACGTGAGACAGGTTCCACTGACTGACATGCACTTGTTGCATAAGATGGCTAGAGGGTGCCAGTCTCTCCCACTTTAGTCGGATCGGATTCGATGAAAAGGGTCCTTATGAAGTGTAAATAGCAATTGGCATATCATGTTGTGGTTTTTGCGTAGGTAAGAAACGTTCTTGCTAGAAACCCATAGCAGCCACGTAAAACATGCAAACAACAATTAGAGGACGTCTAACTTGTTTTTGCAGGGTATGCTATGTGATGTGATATGGCCAAAAGAATGTGATGAATGATATGTGATGTATGAGATTGATCATGTTCTTGTAATAGGAATCACGACTTGCATGTCGATGAGTATGACAACCGGCAGGAGCCATAGGAGTTGTCTTTATTTATTGTATGACCTGCGTGTCACTGAATAACGCCATGTAATTACTTTACTTCATTGCTAAACCGTTAGCCATAGTAGTAGAAGTAATAGTTTGCGAGACAACTTCATGGAGACACGATGATGGAGATCATGATGATGGAGATCATGGTGTCATGACGGTGACGATGATGATCATGGAGCCCCGAAGATGGAGACCAGAAGGAGCAAAATGATATTGGCCATATCATGTCACTTTTTGATTGCATGTGATGTTTATCATGTTTATGCATCTTATTTGCTTAGAACGACGGTAGTAGATAAGATGATCCCTCATAATAATTTCAAGAAAGTGTTCCCCCTAACTATGCACAATTGCGAAAGTTCGTTGTTTTGAAGCACCACGTGATGATCGGGTGTGATAGATTCTAAGGTTCACATACAACGGTGTAAGCCAGATTTACACAAACGAAACACTTAGGTTGACTTGACGAGCCTAGCATGTACAGACATGGCCTCGGAACACAAGAGACCGAAAGGTCGAACATGAGTCGTATAGTGGATACGATCAACATGAAGATGTTCACCGATGATGACTAGTCCATCTCACGTGATGATCGGAAACGGCCTAGTTGACTCGGATCATGTATCACTTAGATGACTAGAGGGATGTATATCTGAGTGGGAGTTCATAAGATGAACTTAATTATCCTGAACATAGTCAAAAGGTTTTTGCAAATTATGTTGTAGCTCACGTTTTAGTTCTACTGTTTTAGATATGTTCCTAGAGAAAATTTAGTTGAAAGTTGATAGTAGCAATTATGCGGACTGGGTCTGTAAACTAAGGATTGTCCTCATTGCTGCATAGAAGGCTTATGTCCTTAATGCACCGCTCGATGTGCTGAACCTCGAACGTCGTCTGCGGATGTTGCGAACATCTGACATACACGTTTTGATGACTACGTGATAGTTCAGTAATGTTAAACGCTTTAGAATTGAGGCGCTAAAGACGGTTTAGAAACGTCGGGGAACATATGAGATGTTCCGAGGGCTGTAATTGGGATTTCAGGCTCGTGCCCACATCAAGAGGTATAAGACCTCCGACGAGTTTCTTAGCCTGCAAACTAAGGGAGAAAAGCTCAATCGTTGAGCTTGTGCTCAGATTGTCTGAGTACAACAATCACTTGAATCGAGTGGGAGTTAATCTTCCAGATGAGATAATGATGTTTCTCCAAAGACATTGCCACCAAGCTACTAGAGCTTCGTGATGAACTATAACATATCAAGGATAGATATGCTGATCCTTGAAATATTCGCGATGTTTGACACCGCGAAAGTAGAAATCAAGAAGGAGCATCAATTGTTGATGGTTAGTGAAACCACTAGTTTCAAGAAGGGCAAGGGAAAGAAAGGGTACTTCATGAAACGGCAAATCAGTTGCTGCTCCAGTGAAGAAACCCAGGGTTGAACCGAAACCCGAGACTAAGTGCTTCTATAATGAGGGAACGGTCACTGAAGCAGAACTACCCTAGATACTTGGTAGATGAGAAGGCTAGCAAGGTCAACAGAAGTATATTGGATATACATTATATTGATGTGTACTTTACTAGTACTCCTAGTAGCACCATGGTATTAAGATACCGGTTCGGTTGCTAAGTGTTAGTAACTCGAAATAAAAGAGCTACGGAATAAACGGAGACTAGCTAAAGGTGAGATGACGATGTGTGTTGGAAGTGTTTCCAAGGTTGATGTGATCAAGCATCACCTGCTCCCTCTACCATCGAGATTGGTGTTAAACCTAAATAATTGTTATTTGGTGTTTGCGTTGAGCATAGACATGATTGGATTATGTCTATCGCAATACGGTTATTCATTTAAGGAGAATAATGGTTACTCTACTTATTTGAATAATACCTTCAATGGTCTTGCACCTAAAAGAATGGTTTATTGAATCTCGATCGTAGTGATACACATTTTCATGCCAAAAGATATAAGATAGTAATGATAGTACCACCTGCTGGTGGCACTGCCATTTGAGTCATATATTGGTATAAAACGCATGAAGAAGCTCCATGTTGATGGATCTTTGGACTCACTCGTTTTTGAAAAGTTTGAGACATGCGAACCATGTCTACTGGTATGTGCGCATGAAGAAACCCCATGCAGATGGATCGTTTGGACTAACTTGATTTTTAATTACTTGAGACATGCAAATCATACCACATGGGCAAGATGACTGAAAAGCCTCGTTTTTAGTAAGATGGAACAAGAGAGCAACTTGTTGGAAGTAATACATTTTGATGTGTGCTGTCCAATGGGTGTCGAGGCACGCAGTGGATATCGTTGTGTTCTTACTTCACAGATAATTTGAGTAGATTCTGAGGATATTTACTTTATGAAACACAAGTCTGAATTATTGAAAGGTTCAAGTAATTTCAGAGTGAAGTTGAAGATCTTCGTGACAAGAGGATAAAAAGTCTATGATATGATCATAGAGATGAATATCTGAGTTGCGAGTTTGGTACACAATTAAGACATTGTGGAAATTGTTTCGCAACTAATACCGCCTGGAACACCATAGTGTGATGGTCTGTCCGAACATCATAGCTGCACCCTATTGGATATGGTGCACAACATGATGTCTCTTATCAAATTACCACTATCATTTATGGGTTAGGCATTAGAGACAACCACATTCACTTTAAATAGGGCACCACGTAATTCCGTTGAGATGACACCGTGTGAACTATGGTTTAGAGAAACCTAAGCTGTCGTTTCTTGAAAGTTTGGGTCTGTGATGCTTATGTGAAAAGTTTCATCCTGATAAGCTCGAACCCAAAGCGGATAAATACATCTTCATAGGACACCCGAAACAGTTGGGTATACCTCCTAATTCAGATCCGGAAGCAAAAGAGATTGTTTCTAGAATCAGGTCCTTTCTCGAGGAAAAGTTTCTCTCGAAAGAATTGAGTGGGAGGATGGTGGAGACTTGATGAGGTTGTTGAACCATCACTTCAACTAGTGTGTAGCAGGGCACAGGAAGTTGTTCCTGTGGCACCTACACCAATTGAAGTGGAAGCTGATGATAGTGATCATGAAACTTCAGATCAAGTCACTACCGAACCTCGTAGGTCGACAAGGACGCGTACTGCTTCAGAGTGGTACGGTAATCCTGTCTTGGAGGTCATGTTGCTAGACAACAATGAACCTACGAGCTATGGAGAAGCGATGGTGGTCCCGGATTCCAACGAATGGCGCGAGGCCATAAAAAAATCCGAGAGAGGATCCTTGTATGAAAACAAAGTATAGACTTTGGCAGAACTACTCGATGGTCGTAAGGCTGTTGAGTACAGATGGATTTTAAAAGGAAGACGGACAATGATGGTAAGTATCACCATTAAGAAAGCTCGACTTGTCGTTAAGATGTTTTCCGACAAGTTCAAGGAGTTGACTACGATGAGACTTTCTCACTCGTAGCGATGCTAAGAGTCTGTTGGGATTATATTAGCAATTACTGCATGATTTATGAAATCTTGCAGATAGGATGTCAAAACATTGTTTCCTCGACGATATTCTTGAGAAAAGGTTGTATGTCATACAACCAGAAGGTTTTGTCAATCCTGAAAGATGCTAACAAGTATGCAAAGCTCCAGCAATCCTTCTAAGGACTGGAGTAAGCATCTCGGAGTTGTAATATACGCTTTGATGAGATGATCAAAGATTTTGGGTTTATACAAAGTTTATGAGAAACTTGTGTTTCCAAAGAAGTGAGTGGGACCACTATAGCATTTCTGATGAGTATATGTTGTTGACATATTGTTGATCAGAAATGATGTAGAATTTCCGGAAAGCATAAAGGGTTGTTTGAAAAGTGTTTTTCAATGGAAAACCTGGATTAAGCTACTTGAACATTGAGCATCAAGATCTATAAGGATAGATCAAAACGCTTAATAGTCCTTTCAAATGAATACATACCGTGACAAGATTTTGAAGGAGTTCAAAATAGATCAGCAAAGAAGGAGTTCTTGGCTGTGTTATATGGTGTGAGTATTGAGTAAGACTCAAGAAATGACCACGGCAGAAGAGAGAGAAAGGACGAAGGTCGTCCCCTATGCTTCAGACGTAGGCTCTATAGTATGCTATGCTGTGTACCGCACCGGAAGTGTGCCTTGCCATGAGTCAGTCAAGGGGTACAAGAGTGATCTAGGAATGTATCACATGACGGCGGTCGAACTTATCCTTAGTAACTAGTGGACTAAGGAAATTTTCTCGATTATTGAGGTGGTAAAAGAGTTCGTCATAAAGGGTCACGCCGATGCAAACTTAGACACTAATCCGGATTATTCTGAGTAGTAAACCGGATTCGTATAGTAGAACAGTTATTTGGAATAGCTCCAAATGGAGCATGGTAGCTGCATCTAGGAGATGACATAAAGATTTGCAAAGCACACACGGATCTGAAAGGTTCAGATCCGTTGACTAATAACCTCTCTCACAAGCGAGATATGATCAAACCCCATGGGCGTTGATTCATTACAATCACATAGTGATGTGAACTAGATTATTGACTCTAGTGCAAGTGGGAGACTGTTGGAAATATGCCCTAGAGGCAATAATAAAATGGTTATTATTATATTTCCTTGTTTATGATAATTGTTTATTATCCATGCTAGAATTGTATTGATAGGAAACTCAGATACATGTGTGGATACATAGACAACATCATGTCCCTAGTAAGCCTCTAGTTGACTAGCTCGTTGATCAATAGATGGTTACGGTTTCCTGACCATGGACATTGGATGTCGTTGATAACGGGATCACACCATTAGGAGAATGATGTGATGGACAAGACCCAATCCTAAGACTAGCACAAGATCGTGTAGTTCGTATGCTAAAGCTTTTCTAAATGTCAAGTATCTTTTCCTTAGACCATGAGATTGTGCAACTCCCGGACACTGTAGGAATGCTTTGGGTGTGCCAAACGTCACAACGTAACTGGGTGGCTATAAAGGTGCACTACGGGTATCTCCGAAAGTGTCTGTTGGGTTGGCACGAATCGAGACTGGGATTTGTCACTCCGTGTGACGGAGAGGTATCTCTGGGCCCACTCGGTAGGACATCATCATAACGTGCACAATGTGATCAAGGAGTTGATCACGGGATGATGTGTTACGGAATGAGTAAAGAGACTTGCCGGTAACGAGATTGAACAAGGTATCGACATACCAACGATCGAATCTCGGGCAAGTACTATATCGGTAGACAAAGGGAATTGTATACGGGATTGATTGAATCCTTGACATCGTGGTTCATCTGATGAGATCATCGTGGAACATGTGGGAGCCAACATGGGTATCCAGAGAGTTGTCTTGGTCATGTCTGCATGGTTCCCGAACCCGTAGGGTCTACACACTTAAGGTTCGATGATGCTAGGGTTATAGGGAATAGATATACGTGGTTACCGAATGTTGGTCGGAGTCCCGGATGAGATCCGGACGTCATGAGGAGTTCCGGAATGGTCCGGAGGTAAAGATTTATATATGGGAAGTCCTGTTTTGGTCACCGGAAAGGTTTCGGGTGCTATCGGTAACGTACCGGGACCACCGGGAGGGACCCGGGGGTCCACCAGGTGGGGCCACCGGCCCCAGAGGGCTGCGTAGGCCAAGTGTGGGAGGGGACCAGCCCCAGGTGGGCTGGTGCGCCCCCCCACCAAGGCCCAAGGCGCAGGAAGAGTGGGAGGGGGCAAAACCCTAGGTCCAGATGGGCCTTAAGGCCCACCCTAGGGCGCCCCCCTCTTTTCCCCCCCTTGGCCGCACCCTAGATGGGTTTTGGGGTCTGCCGCCACCCCTAGGGAGGGAACCCTAGACGGGGGCGCAGCCCCTCCCCTTCCCCTATATATACTTGAGGTATTGGGGGTTGCAAAACACACGAGATGAACTCTCCAAGGCGCAGCCCTACCACTCTCCCTCCTTGTCTCTTGCGGTGCTTGGCGAAGCCCTGCTGGAATGCCACGCTCCTCCATCACCGCCACGCCATTGTGCTGCTACTGGACGGAGTCTTCCCCAACCTCTCCCTCTTTCCTTGCTGGATCAAGGCACGAGAGACGTCACCGGGCTGCACGTGTGTCGAACGCGGAGGCACCGTTCTTCGGTGCTTAGATCGGATTCGGCCGCGATCTGAATCTCTTCGGATGACTCCACCAACCGCGTTCTTGTAACGCTTCCACATCACGATCTTCAAGGGTATGAAGATGCACTCCCCTCTCTCTCGTTGCTAGTATCTCCATAGATTGATCTTGGTGATGCGTAGAAAATTTCGAATTTCTGCTACAATCCCCAACAGATATATCTCCAATGTATCTATAATTTTTGATTGTTCCATGCTATTATATTACCTGTTTTGGATGTTTATGGGCTTTATTTTATACATTATTATCATTTTTGGGACTAACCTACTAACCGGAGGCCCAGCTCGTATTGCTGTTTTTTTGTCTATTTCAGTATTTTGAAGGAAAGGAATATCAAACGGAGTCCAAACGGAATAAAACCTTCAGAAGCGTGATTTTTGGAACGAACGTGATCCATAGGACTTGGAGTGCAAGTCAAGAAACAAAGAGGCGGCCACGAGAGGGTAGGGTGCGCCCCCTGTCTCGTGGGCCCCTCGGGCGGCCACCGACGTACTTCTTCCTCCTATATAAGCCTACATATCCTGAAAACATCCAGGGAGCAACCAAAACACAATTTCCACCACTGTAACCTTCTGTATCCGCGAGATCCCATCTTGGAGCCGTCGCCGGCGTTCTGCCGGAGGGTGAATCCACCACGGAGGGCTTCTACATCAACACCATAGCCCCTCCAATTAGTTGTGAGTAGTTTACCACAGACCTTCGGGTCCATAGTTATTAGCTAGTTGGCTTCTTCTCTCTTTCTGGATCTCAATACAATGTTCTCCCCCTCTCTTGTGGAGATCTATTCGATGTAATCTCTTTTTGCGGTGTGTTTGTCGAGATCCTATGAATTGTGGGTTTATGATCAAGTTTATCTATGGATAATAATTGAATCTTCTCTGAATTCTTTTACATGATTGAGTTATCTTTGCAAGTCTCTTTGAATTATCGGTTTGGTTTGGCCTACTAGATTTATATTTCTTGCCATGGGAGAAGTGCTTAGCTTTGGGTTCAATCTTGCGGTGTTCTTACCCAGTGACAAAAAGGGTTGCAAGACACATATTGTATTGTTGCCATCGAGGATAAAAAGATGGGGTTTATATCATATTGCTTGAGTTTATACCTCTACATCATGTCATCTTGGTTAATGCGTTACTCTGTTCTTATGAACTTAATACTCTAGATGCATGCTGGATAGCGGTCGATGTGTGGAGTAATAGTAGTAGATGCAGGCAGGAGTCGGTCTACTTGTTGCGGACGTGATGCCTATATACATGATCATGCCTAGATAACGTCATAATTATTCGCTTTTCTATCAATTTCTCGACAGTAATTTGTTCACCCACCATAATACTTATGCTCTTGAGAGAAGCCACTAGTGAAACTTATGGCCCCCGGGCCTATCTCTTATCATATTTTGACAACCCCTCTGTCGCGTTGGTTGCGAGTTCTTTGTTTGTTTGTGTAGGTTCGTGGGACTTGTTGGGAAGCCTCCTATTGGATTGATACCTTGGTTCTCAAAAACTGAGGAAAATACTTATGCTACTGTGCTTCATCACCCTTTCCTCTTCAAGCAAAACCAACGCAAGCTCAAGACGTAGCAACAAGGATTTCTGGCGCCGTTGCCGGGGAGGTTTTCGCTCAAGTCAAGACATACCAAGTACCCATCACAAACTCATCTCCCTCGCATTTACATTATTTGCCATTTGCCTCTCATTTTCCTCTCCCCCACTTCACCTTTGCCATTTTATTCGCCCTCTCTTTCCCAATCTCCTCTCTTTTCCATTGCCGTTTTTTTGTTTGCTTGTGTGTTGGATTACTTGTTGCCATGGCACAAGATAATACCAAATTGTGTGATTTCTCGAATACCAATAATAATGATTTCCTTGGTACTCCGATTGCTCCTCTTAATGATGTTGAGTCTTGTGAAATCAATACCGCTTTGCTGCATCTTGTTACGAAAGATCAGTTTGCCTGCCTTCCTAGTGAAGATGCCGCTACTCATCTAAACAACTTTGTTGATTTGTGTGATATGCAAAAGAAGAAAGATATGGATAATGATATTGTTAAATTGAAGCTATTTCTGTTTTCACTTAGAGATCGTGCTAAAGTTTGGTTTTCATCTTTGCCTAAAAATAGTATTGATTCTTGGAACAAGTGCAAAGATGCTTTTATCTCTAAGTATTTTCCTCCCGCTAAGATCATCACTCTTAGGAACGATATTATGAATTTTAAACAACTTGATCATGAGCATGTTGCCAAATCTTGGGAAAGAATGAAATTGATGATTCACAATTGCCCTACTCATGGTTTGAATTTATGGATGATCATACAAATTTTTTATGCCGGTTTGAACTTTGCTTCTAGAAATCTTTTAGATTCGGCCGCCAGAGGCACGTTTATGGAAATCACTTTGGGAGATTCTACAAAACTTCTTGATAATATTATGGCTAATTATTCTCAATGGCATATCGAACGATCTACTAGTAAAAAAGTGCATGCTATAGAAGAAATTAATGTTTTGAGTGGAAAGATGGATGAGCTTATGCGATTGTTTGCTACTAAGAGTTCTTCTATTGATCCCAATGATATGCCTTTATCTACCTTGATTGAGAATAATAATGAATCTATGGATGTGAATTTTGTTGGTAGGAATAATTTTGGAAACAATGCTTATAGAGGAAACTTTAATTCTAGACCGTTCCCTAGCAATTCCTCTAATAATTATGGAAATTACTACAATAATTCTTATGGTAATTTTAATAAGATGCCCTCTGATTTTGAGAATAGTGTGAAATAATTTATGGTTTCTCAAAAGAATTTTAATGCTTTGCTTGAAGAAAAAATGCTCAAAGTTGATGATTTGGCTAGGAACATTGATAGACTTTCACTTGATGTTGATTCTTTCAAACTTAGATCTTCTCCTCCTAAGCATGATATCAATTAGTCTCTCAAAGCAATGAGAATTTCGATTGACGAGTGCAAGGAAAGAACTGCTAGATTGTGTGGTAAGAAAGATAGCTTTATAAAAGCGTGTTCTTCTAGTTTCCATGAAAATAATGATTAAGATCTTAAAGTTATTGATGTGTCCCCTATTAGATATTTGTTTTGTAATATTAATCTTGAAAATAATGGGACTGGAGATGAGTCAACTTTATTTAGAAGGCGTCCCAAGAATTCGGAGTTTTTAGATCTTGATGCTAAATTTGGTAAAAGTGGGATTGGAGAGGTCATGACTTTAAATAGTATTGAACCCACTATCTCGGATTTCAAGGAATTTGATTATTATAATTGTTCTTTAGAAAGTTGTATTTCCTTGTTGCAATCCATTGTTAATTCCCCACATGCTTATAGTCAAAATAAAGCTTTTACCAAACATATCGTTGATGCCTTGATGCAATCTTTTGATGAAAAACTTAATTTGGAAGTTTCTATACCTAGAAAACTTAATGATGAGTGGGAACCTACTATAAAGATTAAAATTAAAGATCCTGAGTGTTTTGCTTTGTGTGATTTGGGTGCTAGTGTTTCCACGATTCCGAAAACTTTATGTGATATTCTAGGTTTCCATGATCTTGATGATTGCTCTTTAAATTTGCATCTTGCGGATTCCACCATTAAAAAGCCAATAGGAAGGATCAATGATGTCCTTATTGTTGCAAATAGAAATTTGGTGCCCGTTGATTTTATCGTTCTTGATATAGATTGCAATCTTTCTTGCCCTATTATTCTTGGTAGACCTTTCCTTAGAACGATTGGTGCGATTATTGATATGAAGGAAGGGAATATTAGATTCCAATTTCCATTAAAGAAAGGCATGGAGCACTTTCCAAGAAGGAAAGTCAAATTACCTTATGAATCTATCATGCGAGCTACTTATGAACCAAGTGCCAAAGATGGCACTACTTAGATCTATCTTCGCTTTTATGCCTAGCTAGGGGCGTTAAACGATAGCGCTAGTTAGGAGGCAACCCAATTTTATTTATGTTTTTTGTTTTTGTTCCTGTTTAGTGTTAAATTTTCTTTCTACTTTCTGTTTAGATGTGTTTTCATGTTTTATTTAGTGTTTGTGCCAAGTAGAACCTATAGGATAACCTATGATATGAGTTGATTTGATTCTGCTGAAAACAGAAACTTTGCGCTCACGAGAAAAAATTCAATAAATCACATGAACGAGCTTTTGCATTGATTCTTTTTACTTCTGTCCAATAAACAAATTGTTTAGGACGTCCTATTTTGGTAGGATTTTTGAGGTTCCATAAGTTTGCGTTAGTTACAGATTGCTACAGACTGTTCTGTTTTTGACAGATTCTGTTTTTCGTGTGTTGTTTGCTTATTTTGATGCATCTATGGCTAGTATGTAAGGGTATGAACCATAGAGAACTTGGAATACAGTAGGTTTAACACCAATTTAAATAAAGAATGAGTTCATTACAGTACATTATGTGGTGGTTTTGTTTTCTTTCACTAACGGAGCTTATAAGATTTCCTGTTGAGTTTTGTGTTGTGAAGTTTTCAAGTTTTGGGTAAAGATTTGATGGACTATGGAATAAAGGGTGGCAAAAGCCTAAGCTTGGCGATGCCCAAGGCACCCCAAGATATTCAAGAATAGCCAAAAGCCTAAGCTTGGAGCGTCGTGTATTATATTAGTCTTTGCTTGTTAGTTTACCATAATCATCCTTGCTGTAACACACCTTTTGGGAGAAGCCTATTTGCTTAGGATTTGATAGAATACTCTATGTGCTTCACTTATATCTTTTGAGCTTGATAATTTTTGCTCTAATGCTTCACTTATATCATTTAGAGCATGGTGGCGGATTAATTTTGAAGAAATTGTTGATCTCTCATGCTTCACTTATATTATTTTGAGAGTCTTTTAGAACATCATGGTATTTGCTATGGTTATAAATTGGTCCTAGAATGATGAGCATCCAAGTTGGGTATAATAAAAACTATCACAAGAAGTGAATTGGATGCTATGATCAACTTGATACTTGATTATTGTTTTGAGATAGGGAGGTAGTGATATTAAAGTCAGGCTAGTTGGGTGATTATGAATTTAAAGAATCCTTGTGTTGAAGTTAGCAAGTCCCGTAGCATGCACATATGGTTAACATTGTGTAACAAATTTGAAGCATGAAGTGTACCTGGCTTGTGCATCCTTATGAGTGGCGGTCGGGGATGAGCGATGGTCTTTTCCTACCAATCTATCCCCCTAGGAGCATGCGCGTAGTGCTTGGTTTTTGATGACTTCTAAATTTTTGCAATAAGTATATGAGTTCTTATGACTAATGTTGAGTCCATGGATTATACACACTTGTATCTTTCCATCATTGCTAGCCTCTTCAGTACCGTGCATTGCCCTTTCTCACCTTGAGAGTTGGTGCAAACTTCGCCGGTGCATCCAAACCCCGTGATATGATACGCTCTATCACATATAAACCTCCTTATATCTTCCTCAAAACAGCCACCATACCTACCTATTTATGGCATTTCCATAGCCATTCCGAGATATATTGCCATGCAACTTTCAACCGTTTCGTTCATCATCATCATGACATACATTACTTTTGTCATATTGCCATTGCATGATCATGTAGTTGACATCGTATTTGTGGCAAAGCCACCATGCATAATTTTTATACATGTCACTCTTGATTCATTGCACCATCCCGGTACACCGCCGGAGGCATTCATATAGAGTCATATCTTGTTCTAGTTTTGAGTTGTAATTCATGTGTTGTAATCAATAAAAATGTGACGATCATCATTATTAGAGCATTGCCCAAAAAGAAAAAAAAGGAAGGCCAAAAAAAGGAAGGCCAAAGAAAAAAAAGGAAAAAAAAGAAAAAAAATAAAAAGAAAAAAAAGAAAATAAAGAAAATAAATAAATAAAAGGGCAATGCTACTATCTCTTTTTCCACACTTGTGCTTCAAAGTAGCACCTTGTTCTTTATTGAGTCTCATATATTGTGCTTCAAAGTAGCACCATGTTCTTCATGTAGAAAGTCTCATAGGTTGTCACTTTCATATACTAGTGGGAATTTTTCGTTATAGAACTTGGCTTGTATATTCCTACGATGGGCTTCCTCAAATGCCCTAGGTCTTCGTGAACAAGCAAGTTGGATGCACACCCACTAGTTTTCTTTTGTTGAGCTTTCATTCATTTATAGCTCTAGTGCATCTGTTGCATGGCAATCCCTACTCCTCATGTTGACATCAATTGATGGGCATTCCCATAGCCCGTTGATTATCCTCGTCAATGCGAGACTTTCTCCTTTTTTTGTCTTCTCCACACAATCCCCAATCATTATTCTATTCCACCGATAGTGCTATATTCATGGCTCACGCTCATGTATTGCGTGAAGGTTGAAAAAGTTTGAGATTTTTTAAGTACGAAACAATTGCTTGGCTTGTCATCGGGGGTATAGAAGTTGGGAACATCTTTGTGTGACGAAAGTGAAGCATAGCCTAACTATATGATTTTGTAGGGATGAACTTTCTTTAGCCATGTTATTTTGAGAAGACATGATTTCTTTTATTAGTATGCTTGAAGTATTGCTATTTCTTTTGTCAATATGAACTTTTATCTTGAATCATTTGGATCTGAACATTCATGCCACAATAAAACAAAATTACATTGAGAATTATGCTAGGTAGCATTCCGCATCAAAAATTCTGTTTTTATCATTTACCTACTCGAGGACGGGCAGAAATTAAGCTTGGGGATGCTTGATACGTCTCCAACGTATCTATAATTTTTTATTGTTCCATGCTATTATATTACCTGTTTTGGATGTTTATGGGCTTTATTTTATACATTATTATCATTTTTAGGACTAACCTACTAACCGGAGGCCCAGCCCGTATTGCTGTTTTTTTGTCTATTTTAGTATTTCGAAGGAAAGGAATATCAAACGGACTCCAAACGGAATAAAACCTTCAGAAGTGTGATTTTTGGAAAAAACGTGATCCACATGACTTGGAGTGCAAGTCAAGAAGCAGACGAGGCGGCCACGAGAGGGTAGGGCACGCCCCCCTGTCTCGTGGGCCCCTCGGGCGGCCACCGACGTACTTCTTCCTCCTATATAAGCCTACATACCCCGAAACATCCAGGGAGCAACCGAAACACAATTTCCACCACCGTAACCTTCTGTATCCGCGAGATCCCATCTTGGAGCTGTCACCAGCGTTCTGTCGGATGGGGAATCCACCATGGAGGGCTTCTACATCAACACCATAGCCCCTCCGATGAGTTGTGAGTAGTTTACCACAGACCTTCGGCTCCATAGTTATTAGCTAGTTGGCTTCTCTCTTTTTGGATCTCAATACAATGTTCTCCCCCTCTCTTGTGGAGATCTATTCGATGTAATCTCTTTTTGCGGTGTGTTTGTCGAGATCCGATGAATTGTGGGTTTATGATCAAGTTTATCTATGGATAATAATTGAATCTTCTCTGAATTCTTTTACATGATTGAGTTATCTTTGCAAGTGTCTTCAAATTATCGGTTTGGTTTGGCCTACTAGATTGATCTTTCTTGCCATGGGAGAAGTGCTTAGCTTTGGGTTCAATCTTGTGGTGTTCTTACCCAGTGACAGAAAGGGTTGCTAGACACGTATTGTATTGTTGCCATCAAGGATAAAATGATGGGGTTTATATCATATTGCTTGAGTTTATCCCTCTACATCATGTCATCTTGCTTAATGCGTTACTCTGTTCTTATGAACTTAATACTCTAGATGCATGCTGGATAGCGGTCGATGTGTGGAGTAATAGTAGTAGATGCAGGCAGGAGTCGGTCTACTTGTTGCGGACGTGATGCCTATATACATGATCATGCCTAGATAACGTCATAATTATTCTCTTTTCTATCAATTTCTCGACAGTAATTTGTTCACCCACCGTAATACTTATGCTCTTGAGAGAAGCCACTAGTGAAACCTATGGCCCCCGGGTCTATCTCTTATCATATTTGCTTTCAATTTACTTTTATTTGCATCTTTATTTTCTGCATCTATATTATAAAATACCAAAAATATACTTATCTTATCATATTATCTCTATCAGATCTCACTTTCACAAGTGGCCGTGAAGGGATTGACAACCCCTTTGTCGCGTTGGTTGCGAGTTCTTTGTTTGTCTGTGTAGGTTCGTGGGACTTGTTGAGAAGCCTCCTACTGGATTGATACCTTGGTTCTCAAAAATTGAGGGAAATACTTACGCTACTGTGCCGCAATACCCTTTCCCCTTCAAGGAAAACCAACGCAAGCTCAAGACGTAGCAAGCACACTCAAAACGGAGCAACGGTTCAACACATACACTCCAAACAAGATATAACAACAATCTGTCCAAAACAGCAACTAGACATCTTACAAACATCAAAACAATTTTCTACAGCACCTTAACATGAAAAAAAGGCATGGACGTGATGTACAGGTAAAGCATGACAAAACATGAACACTGAGCTATCTCCAGAAGTCACTAGAACATGCTCAAAAGGACATGGCAAGATTGCAAATAATAACAGTTTCACAGACTTAGCAGAAATCACTGGACATGACAGAAATAACATCAGGTTGCAATGTTTAGAACTATCGAACAACATGCTACAGGAACTTATCATGGCAAACAAAGGCATGGCATGCTAATACTAAATACAAAGAACAAAACTCCCTTACTGAACTAATTCCAAAGATCAACAGAAAAGATTGTAGAATCCATGCAAACATGGCAAATGATATGACAGTTCCAGAATAACAGTACATGGCAGGAACAACGATAAGTAGGCATGTTGGTGAGCTTGTACAACTCACCACAGAGCAATACATGGCATGACAAGGTGACTAACCGTAAGATGACACATTTATGAAGCTAAGCATGGCAAGAGCAAGTTCATGGGGTGCATGGATCACTAGAAAAACACATGGCAAAACTGAACTTCATGTTAACAGGCTGACAACAACATTATTTAGCAATTTGAGAGCAATATTACAATAGTCTACATCAAGCTATAATTACAACCAAGGGCATGGATGTATAGAGCATGACATGTATTTTTGTGAGTTTTGGAGGCAAGGCCCAAGCGAGCCGGCCTGGTTCAACATTGAAACTACTCGTTAAAATTCCATCAAAAAACACGAAATCACGTCTTCCGACAATAAATAAATATAGAACTTTGTTCCTTCAGTGGTGTTTGCGCAGAGCATGGGTTAGTTAGTTTATCAAGGAGGCATCCGGGTCGGGGATATGATCCGCTCATCTCTTGAAACAGGTTGTCAGTGGGAAACGACACCTATGGGATCACAAGAATCTCTACTATGGTTGCGGGGCGCTGGGTTGTGAGGAGAGCAGGATCAGCAGTCAGTACGAGCACGCGGGTCGTTTACCCAGGTTTGGGCCGCAAAGATGCGTAATACCCTAGTCCTGCTTTGATGTGTATATTTGTGTTCTTGAGGTTCTTGAACCAGCTACAATGAGCGTAACTTGTCCAAAAGTCCGAATCCTTCTCCTGGATGCCTCGGGCCTCCTTTTATAGGCAAGGGGATCGCCACAGTGGCACACAGGAGGTGGCATCGGGGTAGTGTGATTAAGCCTATCCCTTTCCATTACGGGATAATGTGCATTTAATGCGCCCCAGACGTGTCCCCTTTACTTTACCGCCGCTTCGCCCTGCCTCGACACGTGCCTGGGCCAGCGAGGCGGTGGTGCCATGTAGGCTGACAGGCTGCTGAGGTGGCGCGGTGGTAGGGCTTTCACAAAGATTTGCATGCCACCACGTAGGCATGCGCTGAGTTGGCCGAGAAGCCTTGTGCCGACACGCAGGTGCCTGCCCAGCTGTTGGGCTGGCAGCTGCATGGGAGCGGTGGCAAAAGTCTGGTGGGTGCGGGCATGGCTGTGGCCTCGCGGACGGCCCCGGCAAGGGCCTTGCCGGGGCCCAAGCAAGGGTCTTGCCGTGGTGCTGTGGTCGTCCCCGACAAAGATCTTGCCGGGGGTCTTGTGGGTTCCCTCAGCAAGGATTTCGCCGAGGTTCATTGTCTTCTACTCTTCTAATTTAGAGTGTTGTTCTTGTCTTCACAAAGATCTGCATGCCATCATGGAGGCGCCTCCCGAGCCTTGGTCCCAACGCGGTTGGCGACGCTAGAGGAACTGGGGCTCAAGGGTGGCGTGCCCTGCTCGCGTCAGGTAGGCTGCCCCGGCAAGGCCCTTGCCGGGGCCGTGGGGGCTGCCCCGGCAAGGACCTTGCCGGGGGAAGCCACTTCGCCTTCTTGCTCTTTATGCTTCTGTCTTGGCATTGCTTGGGTCATCTTGCGGCTTTGATTTCCTGTCTCTGCCCTGCTTAAGTGTGGTCGTGGGCATGGCTCACTGCCCGTGCACAAATAAGGGGTACAAAAGAGCGCCCCTATTTTGGTACAGCGACACAGGTGAAGCTGATTGGTGCAACACAGAAGAGTGAAAGTGTACCATAGTTGTTTTCTGCACCAAAACCAACTGAAACCAACCCAAGCTCACAAGTCGACCGAAATTAAGAGCAGATTCGACCGAGGATTGGATGCAACAGCCACACTGTACACGGAGCTCCTGCGAGAGCCATCGTAGGAACGGATTAGCGCAAGGAGATATTGATGCTAACGAAACTGCACTCTACACGTTCGTTCATGATTGCAGCTGATTGAATTAGCTGGTCATACATTCATGCACAACATTTAAATTAATGCGCACACCGAAATAAAACATAAGGAAAACAAGGCACATATTGTATATATTAGATTTATTACTGCATATGAGCAATATCAAGTTGCAACATGCAAGATATATAACAGTAGCATATATATAGCTACCGGATGATCCACTCACTACTACAACACAAAGAAATGCGACAGTTTAATCTCGGGTTCAATTGATAAATAGACTTATTTGGAAAGTAACATACGCAGAATACGAATCCATAGGTTTGCTTGAGATCTGCATGCCATCACAGAGGCGCCTCCCGAGCCTTGGTCCCAACGCGGTTGGTGGCACTGGAGGAACTGGGGCTCAAGGGTGGCGTGCCCTGCTGGCGTCAGGTAGGCTGGCCCGGCAGGGCCCTTGCCGGGGCCGTGGGGGCTGCCCCGGCAAGGCCCTTGCCGGGGCCGTGGGGGCTGCCCCGGCAAGGACCTTGACGGGGGAAGCCCCTTCTCCTCCTTGCTCTTTATACTTCTGTCTTGGTGTTGCTTGGGCCGTCTTGCAGCTTTGATTTCCTATCTCTGCCCTGCTTAAGTGTGGTCGTGGGCGTGGCTCTGACTGCCCGTGCACAAATAAGGGGTACAAAAGAGCGCCCCTATTTTGGTACACCGACAGGAGCCCCCGGGCCTGGGCCACACATAAGCGCGACACGTTATTGGGCCAGGCCCAGAACGGTGCGCAGGCAGGCGGGGCGGTTTTTTACCGCGGTAGCTTTCCGTTCGCTGCCCCACGAGGACCCAGGTTGAATGCATGACGTGGGGGTCACGCGCGCGCGATCGAAGCACGCTTGCGTCATCCTGCGGTGAACAGTAAAGAGGCGGCTTGCATGTCCCTTCGGGGCCGCAGGGCCGCCGCTCATTTACTGTCTTTACCTGGGAATCGTCGCTTCACGCATCCCTTTACGCTCGTCTATTGCGCCACGTATGTCGCATGCACGATGCAGAGTGAATGACAGGAGCATGGGATACGGGAACTCGTGCGTGCATGGGTCGATTCCCACGCGCCTTCAATTGGGCGGGGAGGGCGGTCGACGGCCTCGCCCGCTATCACCTCAATGAGCCGGATTGGCTGAAAGGGGCGGCCGAGCCCCGATCCCATCCTTTATAAGGAGGGGAGCGGGAGGAATGGCGCCTCTCAATCCTTTGTCATCTGCCTCTCCCCATTCCTGCTCCCTCCTCCCTTTTGCCATGGCGAGAGGGCGCGGTGATGCTTCATTGGTGGCGGCGAGGGTCTCTGCTAGACAACGTGCCGGTCCTCCCCAAGAGCTCGTGGCGGCGGAGCCGGCCGTTAGAGGAAGGGGGAGGGGGCGAGGTCGAGGCCATCGCGGTGCTCGGGGAAGAGGAGGACGGGGCGGCGCGTCGGCCTTGCCTCCGCTAGCGGCCCCTCCCCCGGTGGAGGGCCACATCAGGGACAACCCCTATGAGTTCTTTATCAGGCTGCACCGGCCAGCGCGCCGTCATCTTCGTCTCCCGACCCTGTTTGGCCGGGAGATGGAGCTGGACCCGCCGCAGGCGCTGAGGCTGCACATGAGGGGCTGTGGGAAGAGCGGTACATGGGCCTACATCGAGTTCCCAGCCCCTCACTTCATGTACCTTCACCGGGGGTGGAAGACCTTCACTCGCATCCACAGCCTGACGGAGGGGCTCACTCTCCATTTCAAATTAATGGAGAGTGGCCTTCTTTCCGTAAGGTCTTCAGACACTTTGGGACTCGCGTAAGGTGCTGCGTGGAGAGCTCCTTTGATGATGAAGACTCCTCCTCGAGCGGGAGTGGCGAGGAGGATAGCGGCAGCGACGACGAGGGTAGCGGGCGGCAGGATGACGGGTCCAACTAGGCATCGGGCGCGCCGCGTCAGGGTGACACCGGCGACCCCATCATCCGTTTCGCCGGCTCTTTGAACTTCTCGGGGTCGCCTCCTTGGGCGGCTGGCATGGGGCGGCCGGAGAAGGCGAGGAAGGCAGGTGGCGGGCCGTCAAGTCGGAGTATGATGGAACCGACACCTTCGTAGCGTATTGATGGACCGCTGCCTCATCTTCCAGCCCTTCCTCCGGCGCCACCACCGCCAACCCTCTCCTAGGAGACTGCCAACATGTTCTCTTGGTGCCTTCTGTTGCTCGTACCTTGCCTAGGCGCTCCTTCTGCCCTTTTGCCTTCTTGTTTCATTTCCCGAGGAGAGGGACAAGAAAGGGATTACGAGCACCTTATCTTTTTTTCAATTTGTAAGCCCACGGGCCTTATTTAGATCCAAAACCTGTAATCTCCCTGTTCATGTTTACATTCCGTACGAACTGTACCTGTATGGAATGTATTAATGGAAAAAGGGTGCTTGCCGGGTCGTGTGTGTGTGTGAGAAAAACCCATACCAAGGAAGGAATCCTTGTTATTTTCAATATAAACACCGTTGCCCGGCAGCAGACCTTGCCGTTCCCCCACTCCGTTTGTCCATACTCACACCTTTGGCGGAGGCAGGGACGAAGTGGGGGTGGCCCCTACGCTTGCTTCCTTGCCGCCGCAGCTACAACCATATTCCAAACCAAGAAGTTCTTGGGTGATAGGAACGAGGGGAGCATGGCAGTCTTGGAACAAAAATGAGGTTCCGTACGTTCCAAGCTTCATACAGAAATGCGTAACAGGGAATGGAGAAAACTTATCTGGATCTGCAGCACTCCCGACAGTCTTAGCTTGCCGTGGGTGGACCTTTGTGTCTTCAGTCCCCGGCAAGCTTGGCTTGCCGAGTCCGGAGCGTCAGCTTGTTCTCTTCCTTCCACTTGGCTTGGCGGAAACATCCATGTACCCTGTGAAACAAAGAGGATGGATAGGAACAAAATGACGCAAACTCGACCTCTATGCTAGGGGTTAGTCGCCGCTAAGCACTATTAACCCTAACCGAGGGAGAGACTCAATCTAGCATGCATGCTATAACTTAGGGCGCCAGCACTTCATTTATTTATGCTCAGGGTCTGCGGCTGGCTTTGTACAGAGGGTTACATGCCTTGCCGGCAAGGCTTGTACAAAAGGTGGCTTGCCGGGGGTCCCGGCAGCCGCGCCTTATGGGTAAAACTTGCGTAGATGCTCGATGTTCCAGGAGTTGCTCACTGGAATGGCATCTTCGGTCTCCAGGCGGACTGCACTAGGCCTGGTGACTCGTGTTACCCGATAAGGGCCTTCCCACTTTGGTGTCAACTTGTTGGAATTCTTGGCCGACTGAACGTGCCAAAGAACAAGGTCGCCTTCCTCAAAGCTCCGGGCATGAACCTTGCGACTATGGGAGAGACACAAGGCTTGCTGGTAGCGTGCTACCCTCACAGCCGCCCGGAGACGATCTTCCTCAAGGAACGTTGCATCATCTTGCCGCAAGCGCTCTTGCTCAAGCTCATCATAAGCGAGCACTCGAGGTAACCCGTATATGAGTTCCATGGGGAGAACTGCTTCTGCCCCGTAGACCAGGGCAAAGGGTGTATGGCCGGTGGCTCGACTTGGCATCGTTATGATTGACCAAAGAACCACCGGCAACTCATCAATCCAGCGCCTTCCACTCTTGCGCAGCCTATCAAAAGTCTTCATTCTTAAGCCTCGCAGCACTTCAGCATTTGCTCTCTCTGCTTGGCCATTGCTTCGTGGGTGTGCCACGGAAGCAAAACAGACCTTGCTGCCGAGATCCTTGATGTACTGCATGAAGGCGTGGCTTGTGAACTGTGTGCCGTTGTCGGTGATGATCCTGTTGGGTACACCAAAACGGCAAACTAGCCCCTTGAAGAACTTGATGACTAACTGCGCTGTCACCTTCCTCACTGCTTCCACCTGAGGCCACTTTGTGAACTTGTTGATTGCAACGTACAAGTACTCAAAGCCCCTGACGGCACGTGGGAAAGGGCCCAATATGTCGAGCCCCCAGACCGAGAAGGGACAGGAGAGAGGGATAGTGTGAAGGGCTTGAGCTGGTTGATGAAGCTTCTTTGAATGGAACTGGCACGCTTCACACTTGGTTACTAGTCCCATCGCATCCTGGAGGGCAGTGGGCCAGAAGAAACCCTGTCGGAAAGCCTTGCCGGCAAGGGCTCTCGACCCTATGTGGGAGCCATATATGCCTCCATGTATTTCTGCCAACAGCTCCAGTCCTTCCTCCCGGGGAATGCACTTCAACTTCACACCGTTCAGTCTTTTCCTGTACAGAACGTCATCAACAAACTGATACATGACAGACCGACGGGCTACTTTCTCTACTTCTTCCTGCTCCTCAGGAAGCTCCCCTGTTTGGAGGAATCGGACGGTGTGTTGCGCCCATGCCGGAGCCTGTGGCCCGATGGCAAGGACCAAAGGCATTTCTTCTGCCACGGGAATGGTTGCCTCCGCGGCAAGGTCCTGGTGCCCTGCCAGAGTCGGTTGTCCCACGGCAGGCTCGGCGTCCATGGCAACTCCTTTGCCGGCGGCTCCAGGGAGCTCGGTGGGGAAGTACTTGCCGGGGCCTAGCTTCCTCCTCTTGTTCTGTCCTGTTGATGGTTTGATGGATGGTTGAGTTAACCGAAGCACAAAAGTAGCTGGTTCCACAGGTAGCTTGAGGGCAGCGCGCTTTGACAAGTAGTCAACAATGTCGTTCTCCATCCAGGGAACATGCTCAGCCTGTATACCGTCAAAGCGCTCCTCCAGTCTCCTCACTTCATCTACGTAAGCTTCCATCAACAGGCTCTGATAATCTTTGTTGATCTTCCTGACGACAAGCTGCAAATCACCCCTGACGATGAGCTTCTTGACTCCGAGGTCTGCCATGATCCTGAGACCAGCAAGCAATCCCTCGTACTCGGTGGTGTTGTTCGTCGACATCTCCCTGGGAAAGTGCATTTGGACCACGTACTTGAGGTGCTCTCCGGTGGGTGCGACAAGCAGCACACCAGCGCCGACGCCTTGTAGCGAGAAGGCTCCATCAAAGTAGATGATCCAGTTGCAACTCGTTTCCTTGCCGGGGAGAGTGGTCTCCTGTACCTCTTCGTCGGGCGTCGAGGTCCATTCTGCAACGAACTCCGCCAAGACTCTGCTCTAAATTGTCGAGGTGCTCTCGAACTTTAAACCAAAGCTTGACAGCTCCAGGGCCCATTGCACAATCCTCCCCGTTGCATCTGGGTTATGTAGTACCCGTTGCAACGGGAGGCGGGTGACGACGGTGATCTCGTGTGCTTGGAAGTAATGGCGCAGCTTCCTCGAGGCCATAAGGAGGCCGAAGAGCAATTTTTGAACACCAGAGTACCTCGATCTTGCCCCCTGCAAGAGGGAGCTGACGAAGTAAACTGGGTGTTGCACCACTTTCTTCTTCTGCACCACTCCACCTAGTCGCGCGGGCCTTGTTGCACTGGCGTCAACCCTTGCCGGGGACTTAGTCTTGCCGGGACCGAGCCCTGCCGGGGAGGGTTCTGGCTTGCCATCTGTTGGTTCTGTCGTTGCTGCTGCCTCTTCGTCGACCTCTCTCTGTGCCACCAGTGCGGAGCTAACCACCTGATTTGTTGCTGCTAGGTACAGCAGCAACATTTCTTGTGGTTTAGGCGCTACCAGCACTGGGGTAGAGGAGAGGTATTTCTTCAAATCCTGCAGCGCTGCCTCGGCCTCTGGGGTCCACTCCATTGGACCTGCCTTCTTCAAGATCTTGAAAAAAGGAAGGGCACGCTCCGTGGATTTGGAGATGAATCTGCTCATGGCGGCAACGCAGCCAGTGAGCCGACGCATGTCCTTGATCCTCTTAGGTGCCTCAATCTGCTCAATGGCCTTGATCTTGTCTGGGTTTGCCTCAATCCCACGCTGCGACACAAAGAACCCGGGAAGCTTGCCGGACGGGACACCGAAGACACACTTCTTAGGGTTCAACTTGAGGTCGATCTTGCGCAGGTTTGCAAATGTTTCCTCCAGATCTTGCACAAGTGTTGCTTTGTCCTTGGTTTTGACCACTATGTCATCCATATAAGCTTCCATATTTCTGAGTAGCTCGGGCTCTAAACCAATTTGGACTGCTCTTGCAAAAGTCGAGCCAGCACTCTTCGACCCGAAAGGCATTCGTAAAAAGCAATACGTACCACATGGGGTGATGAATGCTGTCTTCTCCTCGTCTTCTCTTGACATGAAGATCTGGTGGTACCCTGAGTAGGCGTCGATGAATGATAGCAGGTCACACCCGGCCGTGGAGTCAACGATCTGGTCGATGCGCGGTAACAGGAAGGGATCCTTTGGACAAGCTTTATTGATGTCTATGTAATCAATACACAGTCTCCACTTCCCGTTCGCCTTGCGCATCACTACCGGGTTGGCCAACCACGTCGGATGGAGCACCCCCCTTACCAAGCCTGCCGCCTCTAGTTTCTCATCTCCTCTGTGATGAACTCCTGCCTCTCTAGAGCTTGCTTCCTGACCTTCTGCTTGATGGGTTGTGCATGAGGACATACATCAAGATGGTGCTCAATCACTTCCCTGGGAACGCCGGGGATGTCCGATGCTTGCCATGCAAACACATTGACATTCGCCCGCAGGAAAGTGACGAGTGATACGTCTCCAACGTATCTATAATTTTTGATTGCTCCACGCTACTTTATCTACTGTTTTAGGCAATATTGGGCTTTATTTTCCACTTTTATATTATTTCTAGGACTAACCTATTAACCGGAGGCCCAGCCCAGATTTGCTATTTTATGCCTGTTTTAGTGTTTCGAGGAAAAGGAATATCAGACAGAGTCAAAACGAAACGAAATCAACTGGAGAAGTTATTTTTGGAAGGAAAGCCACCGGATAGACTTGGACTCTATGTCAGAAGATACGCGAGCTGGCCACGAGGGTGGGGGCGCGCCCCCCTGCCTCGTGGGCCCCCCGAAGCTCTACCGACGTACCCCTTGCACCCATATATACCTACGTACCCTAAAATTCCAGAACAGAAGATAGATCAGGAGTTCCGCCGCTGCAAGCCTCTGTAGCCACCAAAAACCTTTCGGGAGCCCTTCCCGGCACCCTGCCGGAGGGGGGATCCTTCACCGGTGGCCATCTTCATCATCCCGGCGCTCTCCATGACGAGGAGGGAGTAGTTCACCCTCGAGGCTAAGGGTATGTACCAGTAGCTATGTGTTTGATCTCCCTCTCTCGTGTTCTCTCTCGTGTTCCCTCTATGGCACGATTTTGATGTATCCCGAGCTTTGCTATTGTAGTTGGATCTTATGATGTTTCTCCCCCTCTACTCTCTTGTGATGAATTGAGTTTCCACTTTGAAGTTATCTTATCGGATTGAGTCTTTTATGAGAACACTTGATGTATGTCTTGCCGTGCTTACCTGTGGTGACAATGGGATATCATGTGCCTCTTGATGTATGTTTTGGTGACTAACTTGCGGGTTCCGCCCATGAACCTATGCATAGGGGTTGGCACACGTTCTTGACTCTCCGGTAGAAACTTTGGGGCACTCTTTGAAGTACTTTATGTTGGTTGGATGAATCTGAGATTGTGTGACGCATATCGTATAATCATGCCCACGGATACTTGCGGTGACAATGGAGTATCTAGGTGACATTAGGGTTTTGGTTGATTTGTGTCTTAAGGTGTTATTCTAGTACGAACTCTTTTATAGATCGATCCGAAAGAATAACTTTGAGGTGGTTTCGTACCCTACCATAATCTCTTCGTTTGTTCTCTGCTATTAGTGTCTTTGGAGTGACTCTTTGTTGCATGTTGAGGGCTTGTTATATGATCTATCTATGTTATTATTGTTGAGAGAACTTACACTAGTGAAAGTATGAACCCTAGGCCTTTTTCCTATCATTGCAATACCATTTACGCTCACTTTTATCGCTTGCTACCTTGCTGTTTTTATAATTTCAGATTACAAATACCTTTATCTACTATCTATTTTGCACTTGTATCACCATCTCTTCGCCGAACTAGTGCACCTATACAATTTACCATTGTATTGGGTGTGTTGGGGACACAAGAGACTCTTTGTTATTTGGTTGCAGGGTTGTTTGAGAGAGACCATCTTCATCCTACGCCTCCTACGGACTGATAAACCTTAGGTCATCCACTTGAGGGAAATTTGCTACTGTCCTACAAACCTGTGCACTTGCAGGCCCAACAATGTCTACAAGAAGAAGGTTGTGTAGTAGACATCAAGCTCTTTTCTGGCGCCGTTGCCAGGGAGGTTAGCGCTTGAAGGTATATCTTTAGATCTTGCAATCGAATCTTTTTGTTTCTTGTTTTATCACTAGTTTAGTTTATAAAAGAAAACTACAAAAAAATGGAGTTAAGTTTGTCTCATACGCTTCGTCTTTTTAATATCTTTCGTGAGTATGATGGAAAGGAAAATTGTGCTCAAGTGCTAGAAGAAGAATTACATAGAATGCTTGGCATAAAATATGTGAATGATGAGCATGATTGCAATGTTGTTAGTATGAATTCCCTGAATACCCATGATGCTAATGATATGCAAAGCCACAAGCTTGGGGAAGCTATGTTTGATGGAGATGATACTTTTTGTCCCCCAAGCTTTGATGAGAAAATTTACTATGATGAAAGCATGCCTCCTATCTATGATGATTATTGTGATGACACGTATGCTTTAAAGAATAATGATAACCATGAAACGTGTCATCTTGATCTTAATTTTCAATCACATGATAGTTATTTTGTTGAGTTTGCTCCCACTACTATTCATGAGAAGAAATTTGCTTATGTTGAGAGTAGTAAATTTTCTATGCTTGTAGATAATGAAAATAATGCTTTAGGTGCTGGTTATATTGTTGAATTCATTCATGATGCTACTGAAAATTATTATGAGGGAGGAACATATGCTTGTAGGAATTGCAATAATATCAAGTTTCCTCCCTATGTGCTAAAATTCTTGAAGCTATGCTTGTGTTACCTTCCTATGCTAGTTGATTATTGTTCCCATAGGTTGTTTGCTCACAAAATCCCTATGCATAGGAAGTGGGTTAGACTTAAATGTGCTAGTCATATGCTTCATGATGCTCCTTTTATGATTCAATTCTTATCTTTTCTGTGAGCATCATTGCCATCATCATGCCTAGCTAGAAAGGCATTAAAGAAAAGCGCTTGTTGGGAGACAACCCAATATTTATCCTTACTGTTTTTGTGTGTCCACATGATTATGCTACTATACTAATCATGTTCTATAGCTTTTTGTTTCAATAAAGTGCCAAGTAGAACCTTTGGGAAGACTTGGGTGAAGTTTATATGATCTTGCTGTGAAAAACAGAAACTTTAGCGCTCACGAGATTAGCTGCCATTTTTTATAGGAGAGTGATTTTAGGTTGATTATTTTTGCAGATGATTAATAGACAAATTTCTCAGATCCAGAAATTTATTTCATAATTTTTGGGATTCCAGAAGTATACGTTTTATACAGATTACTACAGACTGTTCTGTTTTTGACAGATTCTGTTTTCATTGTGTTGTTTGCTTATTTTGATGCATCTATGAGTAGTATCGGAGGGTATGAACCATAGATAGGTTGGATTACATTAGATATTACACCAATATGAATTTACAATTAGTTCATTACAGTACCTAAGTGGCGGTTTTATTTTCTTATACTAACGGAGCTTACGAGTTTTGTGTTGAGTTTTGTGTGGTTGAAGTTTTCAAGTTTTGGGTAAAGATTCGATGGACTATGGAATAAGGAGTGGCAAGAGCCTAAGATTGGGGATTCCCAAGGCACCCCAAGGTAATATTAAAGGACAACCAAGAGCCTAAGCTTGGGGATGCCCCGGAAGGCATCCCCTCTTTCGTCTTCGTTCATCGGTAGCTTTACTTGGAGCTATATTTTTATTCACCACATGATATGTGTTTTGCTTGGAGCATCATTTTATTTTGTTAGTGTTTGCTTGCTGTTAGTTATAATAATGTTTTGCATCTTTAGGTTCAATAAAAAAAGTCAAGGATAGCCTTTGACATGCTTATTTTGCTAGTATATATGTTGCTGTTTGAAAACAGAAAGTTTACCGCTGTTGCAAAAATTCCCTAGAAAAGTCAGAGAATGGTATAACGTTGAATCTTTTTGCATATTAAGCTCTGATAAATTTATTACAGTGGGAATTTTAGTTCATAATTTTTGGAGACAGAGAAGTATTGATACTCTTGCATTCTTTACAGACTGTACTGTTTTGGCAGATTGCTGTTACGGTTGCATTGTTTGCATATGTTTGCTTGTTTAATGATTCTATTTGAGGATAGGAGTATTAAATATACAGAGGCATTTAGTATGCAATGTTGAATAATAATTTTAGTGATTTGTTACAGTAGAAGATGATAAGGTTTTGCATTAGTTTATACTAACCTATCTCACGAGTTCTTGTTGAGTTTGTTGTGAATGAAGCTTTTGATAAAAAGAGAAACCGTGACATGAAAGGAATTAAGGAGACACAAAAGATCAAGCTTGGGGATGCCCAAGGCACCCTAAGATAATATTTCAAGAAGTCTCAAGCATCTAGGCTTGGGGATGCCCCGGTAGGTATCCCACCTTTCTTCTTCAACAACTATCGGTTAGTATTGGTTGAGCCTAAGTTTTTGCTTCCTCACATGAGTTGTGCTATCCTTGCAATGTAGTTTTCTTTAGCTTTGCTTGCTGTTTGAATAAAGTATCAAGATCTGAAATTATTAAATGGGAGAGTCTTCACATAGTTGCATAATTATTCGACTACTCGCTGATCTTCACTTATATCTTTCGGAGTAGTTTTTGTTATTGCTCTTAGTGCTTCACTTATATATTTTAGAGCATAATGGTGGATTTGTTTTAAAAGAAACTATTGATCTCTCATGCTTCACTCAGATTATTTTGAGAGTCGTTAATAGCATGGTAATTTTCTTAATATTAATATACTTGGTATTCAAGATATGTGAAACTTTCTTTTGAGTGCGTTGAATACTAAGATAAGTTTGATGCTTGATAATTGTTTTGAGATATGGAGGTGATAATATCAAAGTGATGCTAGTTGGGTGATTATGAATTTAAAGAATGCTTGTGTTGAAGTTTGTGATTCCCGTAGCATGCATGTATGGTGAACCGCTTTGTGATGAAGTTGGGGCACAATTTTATTTATTGATTGTCTTCCTTATGAGTGGCGGTCGGGGACGAGCGATGGTCTTTTCCTACCAATCTATCCCCCTAGGAGCATGCGCGTAGTGCTTTGGTTTTTGATGACTTCTAAATTTTTGCAACAAGTGCATGAGTTCTTTTGATCAATGTTGAGTCCATGGATTATACACACCCTTTCACCCTTCCATTATTGCTAGCCTCTCTTGTGCCGAGCAACTTTCGCCGGTATCATACACCCACCATATACCTTCCTTAAAACAGCCACCATACCGACCTATTATGGCATTTCCATAGCCATTCCGAGATATATTGCCATGCAACTTTCCACCGTTCCGTTTATTATGACACGCTCCATCATTGTCATATTGCTTTTTGCATGAACATGTAGTTGACATTGTATTTGTGGCAAGGCCACCTTCATAATTTTCATACATGTCGCTCTTTATTCATTGCATATCCCGGTACACCGCCGGAGGCATTCATATAGAGTCATATTTTGTTCTAAGTATCGAGTTGTAATTGTTGAGCTGTAAGAAAAATAATAGTGTGATGATCATCATTATTAGAGCATTATCCCAGTGAGGAAAGGATGATGGAGACTATGATTCCCCCATAAGTCGGGATGAGACTCCGGACGAAAAAAAGAAAAAAAAGAAAAAGAGGCCATAAAAAAGAGAAAAGGCCCAAATAAAAAAAATTGAAAAAAATAAAAAAATGAGAGAAAAAGAGAGAAGGGGCAATGCTACTATCCTTTTACCACACTTGTTCTTGAAAGTAGCACCGTGATCTTCATGCTAGAGAGTCGCATATGTTGTCACTTTCATATACTAGTGGGAATTTTTTATTATAGAACTTGGCTTGTATATTCCAATGATGGGCTTCCTCAAAAGTGCCCTAGGTCTTCGTGAGCAAGCAGGTTGGATGCACACCCACTTAGTTTCTTTTGTTGAGCTTTCATATATTCATAGCTCTAGTGCATCCGTTGCATGGCAATCCCTACTCACTCACATTGATATCTATTAATGGGCATCTCCATAGCCCGTTGATACGCCTAGTTGATATGAGACTATCTTCTCCTTTTTGTCTTCTCCACAACCACCATTCTATTCCACATATAGTGTTATGTCCATGGCTCACGCTCATGTATTGCGTGGAAGTTGAAAGAGTTTGAGATTACAAAAGTATGAAACAATTGCTTGGCTTCTCATCGGGGTTGTGCATGATTAAATACTTTATGTGATGAAGATAGAGCAACAGCCAGACTATATGATTTTGTAGGGATAACTTTCTTTAACCATCTTATTTTGAGAAGACATAATTGCTTAGTTAGTATGCTTGAAGTATTATTATTTTTATGTCAATATGAACTTTTGTCTTGAATCTTTCGGATCTGAATATTCATGCCACAATTAAGAAGATTTACATTGAAATTATGCCAAAGTATCACTCCGCATCAAAAATTCTCTTTTTATCATTTACCTACTCGAGGACGAGCAGGAATTAAGCTTGGGGATGCTTGATACGTCTCCAACATATCTATAATTTTTGATTGCTCCATGCTACTTTATCTACTGTTTTAGGCGATATTGGGCTTTATTTTCCACTTTTATATTATTTTTGGGACTAACCTATTAACCGGAGGCCCAGCCCAGATTTGCTGTTTTATGCCTGTTTTAGTGTTTCGAGGAAAAGGAATATCAGACGGAGTCAAAATGGAACGAGATCAACTAGAGAAGTTATTTTTGGAAGGAAAGCCACCGGATAGACTTGGACTCTACGTCAGAAGATACGCGAGCTGGCCACGAGGGTGTGGGGCGCGCCCACCCCCCTAGGGCGCCCCCCTGCCTCCTGGGGCGCCCGAAGCTCCACCGACGTACCCCTTGCACCCATATATACCTACGTACCCTAAAACTTCCAGAACAGAAGATAGATCGGGAGTTCCGCCGCCGCAAGCCTCTGTAGCCACCAAAAACCTTTCGGGAGCCCTTCCCGGCACCCTGCCGGAGGGGGGATCCTTCACCGGTGGCCATCTTCATCATCCCGGCGCTCTCCATGACGAGGAGGGAGTAGTTCACCCTCGAGGATGAGGGTATGTACCAGTAGCTATGTGTTTGATCTCCCTCTCTCGTGTTCTCTCTCGTGTTCCCTCTATGGCAAGAACTTGATGTATCCCGAGCTTTGCTATTGTAGTTGGATCTTATGATGTTTCTCCCCCTCTACTCTCTTGTGATGAATTGAGTTTCCCCTTTGAAGTTATCTTATCGGATTGAGTCTTTTATGAGAACACTTGATGTATGTCTTGCCGTGCTTATCTGTGGTGACAATGGGATATCATGTGCCTCTTGATGTATGTTTTGGTGAACAACTTGCGGGTTCCGCCCATGAACCTATGCATAGGGGTTGGCACACGTTCTTGACTCTCCGGTAGAAACTTTGGGGCACTCTTTGAAGTACTTTATGTTGGTTGGATGAATCTGAGATTGTGTGACGCATATCGTATAATCATGCCCACGGATACTTGAGGTGACAATGGAGTATCTAGGTGACATTAGGGTTTTGGTTGATTTGTGTCTTAAGGTGTTATTCTAGTACGAACTCTTTTATAGATCGATCCGAAAGAATAACTTTGAGGTGGTTTCGTACCCTACCATAATCTCTTCGTTCGTTCTCCGCTATTAGTGTCTTTGGAGTGACTCTTTGTTGCATGTTGAGGGCTTGTTATATGATCTATCTATGTTATTATTGTTGAGAGAACTTACACTAGTGAAAGTATGAACCCTAGGCCTTGTTTCCTATCATTGCAATACCATTTACGCTCACTTTTATCGGTTGCTACCTTGCTGTTTTTATAATTTCAGATTACAAATACCTTTATCTACTATCTATTTTGCACTTGTATCACCATCTCTTCGCCGAACTAGTGCACCTATACAATTTACCATTGTATTGGGTGTGTTGGGGACACAAGAGACTCTTTGTTATTTGGTTGCAGGGTTGTTTGAGAGAGACCATCTTCATCCTACGCCTCCTACAGATTGATAAACCTTAGGTTATCCACTTGAGGGAAATTTGCTACTGTCCTACAAACCTGTGAAGTTGCAAGCCCAACAAAGTCTACAAGAAGAAGGTTGTGTAGTAGACATCAACGAGCTCGCTTCCTATTTGCCGTCGAGGGTGGAGCTTATGGTAAAAGCCCCTCCCGTGCCGTCCTCCTTGACGGACACCTTCTTAGTCTCTGGTGGTGCAACTCTGGACTTCTTGCTCTTGCCGGTGGAGCTCTTTGGCACGTCCTCGATGGGAGTGCAACACCCTGAAGAGGTGCGCTTGCCGGAGTGGGTGCGAGGAGTCTCGTCGGTCTTCCTTCTTCCCGGGGCTTCAACGGCAGGAGCAGGTGCCTTGGCGGCAGCCGCTGCAACCGCTTCCCGATATAGTTGGTCAGCGCAAATCAACGCGTCTTTCTTGTCGGAGGGGACGGTGATGATGTTCATCGGCCCGGGCATCTTCAGTGTATTGTATGCGTAGTGGGAGGCCGCTATGAACTTGGCCAGTGCCGGGCGGCCGAGGATCCCGTTGTAAGGCAAGGGGATCTCAGCTACATCAAAGACAATCCTCTCCGTCCTGTAGTTTAACTCGCCTCCGAACATCACGGGCAGCGTGACCTTTCCCTTCAGCTGGCTCCTCCTTGGATTGACCCCTTGGAACGTGCCCGTCTTCTCGAGGTCTCCATCAGGGATCTGCAGCCTCTTGATCACAACAGGCAAGATCAAGTTTAGACCGGCCCCACCGTCAACTAGCATCTTCGTCACCTTGAGGTTGCAGATTGTTGGTGAGACCAACAACAGCAAGCACCCGACCGCGGTAGTGCGGTCAGGGTGGTCCTCAGTGTCGAAGATGATAGGCGTGCTGGACCACTTCAGCGGCTTCCGTGCGTCGAGCGACGACTCCACCGCTATGATCTCACGTGCCCACTGCTTGAGCTAACGGTGGGATGTATGCAGCGAGGCGCCACCATCAACGCACATGGCCTCTGTAGCTTTCTGGAACTCTTGGTCGCCGGACTCATCGTCCTCATCATGATCATCGTCTTCTGGCTTCTTGTCGCGGCCCCGGGCGGGCCTTTCCTGCTGATTATCTTTGCAGTGGTGGCCTCCTTGGCCGCCACGTTTCTTGCCGGATCCCTCGACACCCTCTTGGCCCTTCTCCTTGTCCCGCCGCTCATACTCGGCCTTCTGCTTCTCAGCGAGCAGCTCAACTTACTGGCAGTTCTAGAGGTCGTGGCCTTTGGTGTGGTGGATCTTGCAATACTGCTTCTCGGAGCCCCCTGGCTTTTCGGCAGCCGCCAAGGCCCGGCAAGCGACACACCCGGCAACCTCCTTGCCGGGGTCACTTGCCTTGGCCTTCTTGGTGGCGCCGGTGTCGTCGGACCCCTCAACGGCAAGCACGATCTTGCCCTTGCGCTTCCTGTTACAGCGCCGACCCTTCTTTGCCGGGGTGGCGGTGTCATCCGTGGAGTCGGTTTCCACGCCGGCGTCCTCACCGGGGTACTTCCTCCCCTCTTCAGCTCGAGCGCACCGATCGTCCAGAACATAAAGCTCGGCCACATCCTTGACCTTGTTCATCGCCAGCTCCTCACGCATCTTGCGGTTGCGCACATTCTGATGGAATGCGCTGATCATGGCGGCAGGATGAACATCTGGAATGTTGTACTGTACTCGGCTGAACCTTTGGATGTACTTGCGCAAGTTTTCTCCTTCCTTCTGGGGGATGATATGCAAATCGCTCGCCTGGCCATGAGCTTGGTGGCCTCCAGTAAAGGCGCCAACAAGCTCATGACACAGATCCGACCAGGAAGAAATGGAGTCCACTAGCAAGTGCATCAACCATGACATAACATTGGGCTTGAGTGCCAATGGGAAGTAATTGGCAAGCACCTTATCGTCGCGAGCCCTAGCAGCTTGCATCGCGTTGGTGTAGATGCTGATGAACTTCAACGGGTGAGTCTTGCCGTTGTACTTCTCGCCAACGTCGGCCTTGAACGTGCAGTGGAAGGGCCACTGGAACTGCCGCAGCTCACGGGTGAAGGCCGGACAGCCCACCTCGTAGGGTAGGCCACCGTAGCCTTCCAGTGCTGGGTGGTCCGTAGTGGCCCCTACCCGCCTGTCTGACTGGTGGCGCACATCGCGTCGGTGCTCGATGGTGGTTCGAGCATCTTCATGAGCTCGCTCCCGAAGGACTTGACGTTGATCACGGTGGGTTCGCGGGTCGGACGACGCTATGGAGATATCATCACGAGCGTCGTCGCGACGGATCGACACCTGCGGTGGCCGATGTGGAGGAGGGGAGTGCACCGTGGCCGCATCACCTCCGGCCCATCCACCGCTGGCGTGCGGTGGCTCGATGGAGCAACGGCCTACGGGCCCCGTCGGGTGCAACTCATCTTTGTTGGTGATGCCGACGAGGCTCCGAACGGTGGCCCTCCATTCGTCGAGCTTCTCCGCAGCAGGAGGGAAGTCGAGGAGCAGTTATGCGCGTGCTAGGGCTTCTGCTGGTGTGGGCGGCGGCGAAAGCTGCGTGGACCGTGACGCGCTTCGACTTCTAACTACGTTAGAAGGAGTTCCATCACAGCCCTGTGGCCGTCCACTACCTCCGCCAACACCTTTGCGCGCATGCTGGCCCTCCTCGTCACGTGAAGGGCGCACCGGGCTCTTCCCAGGGCGGCGCCCAGGGTCACCAACGGGGCGGCACTGCTCATCGCGCACGACCTGAGAAGAGCACACCGTGGGCACCAGTGTTGGTGTCTTGGAGGTCGCCGCGCCGTCGTCTGGCGGCACGATGATGCCCCTATAGGGCCTCGCGTCGCCTGCGAGGGGACCAACTTCGTCTCTGGAGTTCGCGGCGCGTGGCTCGTCGCCTGGCGCACAAACGAGCCGCTCACCAGGCCCGGACTGCCAGGGTGATGTGGATGTTCGTGGGCTGCGCCACGGGTTCTCTCCGTGGCTGGCCCACTATTGGTCCGCACCGGTACAAGCAGTCTGGCCCGGACGAACCGATCGCCGTGGTCGTCTTCTTCTTGGGAGTCATGGTGATGAAGAGCTGCGCTACTAGCTGCTAAACCAGATACTCACTACTGCGCCCCCTACCTGGCGCGCCAAAGATGTCAGTGGGAAACGACACCTACGGGATCACAAGAATCCCTACTACGGTTGCGGGGCGCTGGGTTGTGAGGAGAGCAGGATCAACAGTCAGTACGAGCACGTGGGTCGTTTACCCAGGTTCGGGCCACAGAGATGCGTAATACCCTAGTCCTGCTTTGATGTGTATATTTATGTTCTTGAGGTTCTTGAACTAGCTACAATGAGCGTAACTTGTCCAAAAGTCCGAATCCTTCTCCTGGATGCCTCGGGCCTCCTTTTATAGGCAAGGGGATCGCCACAGTGGCACATAGGAGGTGGCATCGGGGTATTGTGATTAAGCCTATCCCATGCCATTATGGGACAAAGTGCATTTAATGCGCCCCCGACGTGTCCACTTTACTTTACCGCCGCTTCGCCCTGCCTCGACACGCGCCTGGGCCAGCGAGGCTGTGGTGACATGTAGGCTGGCAGGCTGCTGAGGTGGCGCGGTGGTAGGGCTTTCACGAAGATTTGCATGCTACCACGTAGGCATGCGCTGAGTTGGCCGGGAAGCCTTGTGCTGACACGCAGGTGCTTGCCCAGCTGGTGGCTGGCAGTTGCATGGGAGCGGTGGCAAAAGCCTGGCGGGTGCGGGCCTGGCTGTGGCCTCGCGGATGCCCCTGGCAAGGGCCTTGAAGGGGCCCCAGCAAGGGTCTTGCCGTGGTGATGCGGTCGTCGCCGGCAAGGATCTTGTAGGGGGTCTTGTGGGTTCCCTCGGCAAGGATTTCGCCGAGGTTCGTCGTCTTCTACTCTTCTGATTTAGAGTGTTGTTCTTGTCTTCACAAAAATCTGCATGCCATCACGGAGGCGCCTCCCGAGCCTTGGTCCCAACCTTGCCGGGGCAGCCACTTCACCTTCTTGCTCTTTATGCTTCTGTCTTGGCGTTGCTTGGGTCGTCTTGCGGCTTTGATTTCCTGTCTCTGCCCTGCTTAAGTGTGGTCGTGGGCGCGCCTCACTGCCCGTGCACAAATAAGGGGTACAAAAGAGCGCCCCTATTTTGGTACACCGACACAGGTCAAGCTGATTGGTGCAACACAAAAGAGTGAAAGTGTACCATAGTTGTTTTCTGCACCAAAACCAACTGAAACCAACCCAAGCTCACAAGTCGACCAAAATTAAGAGCAGATTCGACCGAGGATTGGACGCAACAGCCACACTGTACACGGAGCTCCTGCGAGAGCCATCGTAGGAACGGCTTAGTGCAAGGAGATATTGATGCTAACGAAACTGCACTCTGCACGTTCGTTCATGATTGCAGCTGATTGAATTAGCTGGTCATACATTCATGCACAACATTTAAATTAATGCGCACACAGAAATAAAACATAAGGAAAACAAGGCACATATAGTATATATTAGATTTATTACTGCATATGATCAATACCAAGTTGCAACATGCAAGATATATAACAGCAGCATATATATAGCTACCGGATGATCCACTCACTACTACGACACAAAGAATTGCGACAGTTTAATCTCGGGTTCGATCGATAAATAGACTTATTTGGAAGGCAACGTATGCAGAATACGAATCCATAGGTTTGCTTGAGAAATTTAGGAAGCAAACTTGGAGAGGAGCTTCTTGAGAACGGAGGCGCTGCAGGTTTTGACGATCTGCTCAATCTCCTCAGCTGTGAAAACTTTGTGCACGGTTGTGTTAGATTTGATGAACTCCAAGCACTCTTCCTTCAACTAACGGTAATGTCCCCGCTCAGCTCCAACAATGATGTCCGCTACCGTCTTCAGCTGAATGCTGGTGCCCAACTCGTCTTGGCAGATCAACTTGAGCCTATGGAGATCATATCTCTCCGCAGCTTCAAGCAACTGCAGCAGCCACATTACATGTTGGACTGCTTTTGGGGCTCCCTCTGGTGTCCACACTTGTATTTTATTCCAGTCAGGTACAGGCAATGTGTCGGTGTAGATGAAAGTTAGCATGCTCTTAAACACTTCTGCTTCTATACCATCGATCTTCACAGTAGCACCACCAGGAGTGTCACCAAACAGCTGTGACTTGAATGCCATAGATCGCGCTGCAAGCACACATTGATGCGCAGCAAATGCTTCGCCGCCAACCTCAAACGTCACGTCAGCACCCTCCTTGGACATGAGGAGATCCTTGAGGCCTTGTTCGGATAAACCTCTCCTGGAGGGGATTGGAGAGGTTTGGAGGGGATTGGATGAGATTTTGACTTGTATGGGATTTAATCCACCTCAATCCGCTTCAAACCCCTTCAATTTTGTTGCAACCGAACAAGGCCTGAAGTGGATTGCCAGGTCGGAAGGAGGGACTTGGATGAACCGAGAAACGATGGTGGTAGCGCCAACCTCCGTGTTGACGTCGGCCTTGACGTCAAGTACGCTAACGTCGAAACGGATTATGAAGCTGTCATCCTTGAGATACGAAGATCTTTCCAACGTAGATCTTCTTATGAAATCTTTATCGCAGATTACAGAATTGAGAACAAAATCTTCTGTTTCACATTCATGGATGTATACTGACTCTTGCCACTGAAATTGGTCGATCAAACAGATGGCAAGCCGGACCTTCACGGGCTGCTTTTGCTCATCATCGTCAGCGTCATCATCTTCGTCGTCCTCAAGGCCAATAGAAACCGATACCCAACCGTCCCACTGGTAGTCACAGCCATTAGGGTAGTAGTTGAGATACCAGCGGCGGCCTCCAACCAAGAAAGTGCGAGATCTGATGTACTGGCCGGTGGGCGTCTTGTTTCTCGAGAAGCCTTCGACCGCGAGCAGGTGGTACCCGCGGGCCGCGCGGGAGTCGATGGGCGACACGGTAGACGTGCACAGCTTGCCCTCAGCGGTGACGAGAGACATGCCAGCAAACGCCATGTCCGATCGACAAGCTAGCGTGGACCTGGAACGGTAGATCGATAGGTCAGAAACATGCATACGAGGTGAGAATCATTAACCAACAGTAAAAGATCATAGCTAGTACGTACTTTGCATTGATCTAACTAGGATGCAACTTACAGTAGATCAAACAACAACACTAACAAATAGCCTTTAGAAGTCTAACAGTAATATTTTTTCTTCTAAACAGTAATTTTTAAGTTTGTATCCACTTCTAAACAGTAGTATTAATTCGTAATGATATACCTTAATTAAGTTTGGGCCGGGTTGACTCGCCTGAGCTACGCTGCCAGATTCAAAGACTCCGAGGATCAATCCGTCGTGGACGACGGCGTGCAGCTAGTGCACTGTTGTCAAGATCGATGCTGCGATGCTCCGCCGAGTGCTCAAGCGCTAGGCGCTAGCAGCAGCTGCTGCTATGCCCTAGGATGACGGCGACAATTCAAAGTTTAAACGAAAGTTCCACCCATCGAGTATATCCGACCGGCGGTAGCAGCAAAACCATAGCGGAAGTGCATAACATCTGATCGATTCTTCTAGTATCACAATAAGCCAACCACGACCGTACATGGGTTTCTTTTTCTGAGGGGACACGACCGTACATGGGCTATATTGCCTGCTGGGCGTTGGGATTCTCTAATTTGGCGCTGGTTCATTAACATATGGGCTAATTTGTCTCAAAAAGGAAAAAGAACATATGGGCTTTTCTTAACAATAGGACCTGGGGATTTCTTGGTTCATCATGCTATTGCTCTAGGTTTGCATACAACTACACTTGTTAGAGAGAATTGTTAGTAGACTGGAAACCTGGAAGGAGAAGCTTCTGTCATTGGGAGGAAAGGAAATTCTTCTAAAAGCAGTCATGCAATCTATTCCTTTTTTTGCTATTTCTATATTCAATATCCCCAAAAAACTATATAAGGATATGACAAATGCAACCGAGTTCTGATGGGGAGATACGAAGGAAATTAAGCGTATGCATTGGATGGCATGGTGGAGAATGTGTATCCCTAAGAAGGATCGAGGTATGGGCTCTCGGGACCTACACTCTTTTAATTTGGCAATTCTAGCAAAGCAATCCTAGAGACTCGTTTCAAATCCGGATTCCCTGTGCGCTCAAGTTTTAAAAGCTAAGTATTACCCAAGCCGCAATTTACTTAAAGCTGGTCCAAGAAAGGGTTCATCTTTTACGTGGCAAAGCATTGTGGCTGGTCTTAATACTTTTAGAAGAGGGCACATCTGGCGTGTTGGCACGGGGCGGAACAATCAATAATTCAATATATGAGAGGATCATTGGATTCCGGGGAGCCCCGCTCGCATGATATTAAGTCCAAAGGGGCATGTTCTTCTTCAAATAGTAAATGAGCTAATTGATCCGAATATAGGTAATTGGGATGAGGACTTAATACGAGTAAATTTTTTGCCCTATTGATGTTGACATGATTCTTCAGATACCCCTTAGCGATCATATGGATGAAGATTTCGTGGCATGGCACTACACAAAAGCATACACGTTCTCGGTTAGGTCAGCATATTATATTGAATGGGATCATTCTCACCGGCATAGACTTACCATTCTGATAGTCAAGGTACATCATCATGGAACCTAGTTTAGGAAATTCTATAGAAGTTGCAGGTACCGAGTAAAGTGATTTTTTGCGTGGAAGGCTCTCCATGGGATAGTTCCGAGACTGTTAGTGCTTGCTAATAGGCACATCTGCACTTCTCCACAATATCCAGTATGTTCTATGGGCCTGGAGGAGATTTTACACACTTGATGTTTACTTGTGCACGAGCGAAGCAAGTCTGGGCTGCCCTGGGTCTTCAAGAAATTACTGAAGAAGCGTCACGTATAGATAGATCCGGATCCATTGTGTTGGAAGAGCTGCTGCGTCAGACTAGTAACAAATCACCGATTCTTGGTCATGTTGATCTTAAAGAGCTAATCGTAGTTGGGGCATGGTATGTATGGTGGCAGCGGCGGGAGTTTGTTAAGGGGGGATATGTAGCCCCGCCGCGTCACACATCTTTTGTGATTCAAGCTCTAGCAAGCAATTTTGCAGGCGCACATTCAGGGACCAAGCAAGAAGAAATCACTTGGATAAAACCACCAAATCATGCGTAGATCCTACTCTTAGGAATGATGGTGGAGGAGGTGCAGGAGCGTTTATTCGAAATGATAAGGGTGAGGCCATAGCTGGTGCATGTTGGCCTCTTCACCACCTGTTAGATGTAGCAATAATAGAAGTTAAAGCACTACAACATGGCTTAAACCTCATTGAAGATTTGGGGTGTATTCCAGTCATTGGAGAATCGAATTCCTTGGAACTTGTTCAAGCTTTCAATGGCACAATCCAGGTATGGAGTCCTTACGCGGCTATACTTGTAGAGTTTTGAAATAGCTCAGAGGATTGGTGATATTTGTTTGCAACACTGCAACCGGGAAGCAAATCATGTGGCGCACAATTTAGCTAAGCATGCTAGTATTTCAAACTCTACTGTCATTTGGGATGATACGCCACCTAGTTTTATTGTTTCTGATGTAATAAACAATATATCTCTTTTTAAAGTGAAATAAAGTACGCCATGAAGGCTTTTTCCTAAAAAAAACTTATACTGCGGCGAGCGATTGGCAAGGGTCTTAGCCCCTGCTCGCCCCTCCCTATCTCCGCCCCAGCTAGCATTGAAGGATAGATGGTCATGGACGGCAGCAGAGGGAAAGGAGGATCAAGGGAGATGGATGTCGTCTGCCGATGCGTTGAGGTAGGGATACCCAAGAATTTATATGCCGTCCTCTCCAGTGCGATGCCTTGATCTACCTCCTCAAGAACCGAAATACAGGCAATTAACCTTGTCACTGGATTCGTCTCCAAAGTTCACTTTGGTCACTGACTCCGGAATACCTAGATTACGGTTACTAAAGTTACATCACTGGACAACGCCGGTGACCATGTATGCTTCCAAGCCGTATTGGGCCGACGTGGCATACAATTTGACCATTTGACTAGCCACATAATCGCCAGCAAGGCATGGCCCAGTTGCATGGTTTTTCCCCACAAAAATGCTATTTCGCACGAGAATAAGTACCATTTCCCCTTTCTCTTTTCCCCAAATTCTTAGCCATCGGCCCCCTTCCCTCGTCGTAGCCGCACCCCGCAGCCGCTGTGTCGCCGCCCATCATCGCTGCTTCGAGCTTATCCTCTCTCATGCATGTATGCAGCTAGCTCGTCCCACTCCGCTAACCACCGCGGCGGTCCGTTCACCCCCGGATCTCCTGCCCACATTGTGGTCCCATGGTGAAGCTGCACGTCTCTGACAGCAAGGATCATGATGGATGGGTGTACTGCAGGTGCCTTACCATGGTGTAAGTACCTCTTCATGTTGCAATTTTGTGTCCTATTGGCTGCATACATTTTGTCCTCTCCTTTTGACTGCAAATTGGTTAAAAAATCGTGATTTTTTGGTCACGTCTATTTGCAATTTGACAGGATGGTTGCAGTTTCTGTTAGAAATAAATGGGCTATGCCCATAACAATTTCTGAAATCTCAGATGGTGGCCAGAATAAAATGGCAAGTGGTGGGGCTAAGGTTTAGGGGTTGTTTGGTTTGAGACTAAGTTTGCCAAAGGTTGCCACACCTAAGGTTAGGCAAGTTTGACCAACTTAGGTGTGCGTTTGGTTCAAGCCACATCTTAGACAAGCCACACTAGGATCCCACATCACATACACTCAAAAAGTGTGGCAAGATTTCCTTAGGCTTGCCAACTTGTGGCTCTCGTTTTGAAGAATCGGATAAGAACTGACTATGGCGAGGGGAGGGGAGCGAGGGCGGAGAGCCGAGCTCAGTCGCGTCAGCGGCTGCGTTTTTTCATCGGTGTGCTATGTGCTGTGCTAGTGTGAGGCAAGGGGGAAAAGTCCAGTCTAAACCTTGAACTTGCAGAGCTTAGCTAAATCAAGCATCCAACTTCAAATTCTGGTAGTTGGCACTTTGAACTTGTCAATCACAGTCTAAATCGAACCATGGAGCAGTTTTTCTTGAAAAACATATATCCCAAAGGGGGGTAATTTGCTACTTTCACTGCTTGACTTGACCCAGCTGTCATATTTATCTTCCACCTCTAGTCTCGTGCGGGTCGCCCAGTAACTGATTTTTTTGTATTCGTGCTGACTTTCATAGTGAACTTAAGCTGGTTTCCATAATCCTTTTTTTTCGTACTTGTGCTAGTAACTCTTTCTTTTTTCTCTTTTGATTTTCCATTTCTGTAGTTTCTATTATCATTTTATATCCCTTTTTATTTCTTTTTAATTTACAATTTTCTTAGGCATTTTTTTGTTTTTCTTTCTTTCTTTTCTAATTTTCCTTTTCTCTATTTTATTATTAGATTTCTTTTTTAAACATTAGGTATCTAATTTGATGTATATTTTTGAATATACAATGAGAATTTTACAATACATGGTCAATTCTCTTAAATATATGTTGAACAATTTTCAACTTCGTAATCTTTTCAAAATTTGTGAACATCTATCAAACTTGTGAATTTTTAAAAAAAATCATGAAAACTAATTCAAATTCACAAATAATTTTTGACTTCCCGAACATGTTTCGAGTTTGTGGATATTTTTTCAACTTCGCAAATGATTTTCAAACTCATGAACGTTTTATGAAATTCATGAACACTTTATAAATTTGTGAACATTATTTTTTTCCATTTTTAAGTCCGTAATCTTTTTTCAAATTCATGAACATATTTTAACATTCAAAAATATTTTTGGAGCTCATGAAATTTTTTCAAACGCAATAAACCTTTTAAAATTTGTGAACATTTTTTGAGTTCACGAACATATTTCCAAAATCGTGATTTTTTTTCAAATTTGAGAATATTTTTATTTCCGATTTTTTTTCCAGATTTGCGAAAAAATTGAGTTCACGAACATTTCTCCAAAATTCTGAGTTTCTTTTTGTATTTAAGAATATTTTTCAATTTCCGAACATTTTTCAACATCATGCACATCAAAGGAGTGACCCGAGAGATGTAATCCCAGGATCGTCGCTTTCCCGGTGCACCAAACAGCTCCAAGGTTCGATTTAGTCTAGGATTGACAAGTTCAGCGTGCCAACGACCGGGATTCGGAGTTGGGTGTTTGATTTAGCTATGCTCTACAAGTAAAAGGTTTAAAATTGACTTTTTCCGAGGCGAGGGCATGGCCATGCCATGGAGCCTGAACGTGTAGCGCCGAGTTGTGTTGAAAGCTTGTCTTTCACTAGGGCGCGAACTATATTTCTTAAAAATTTAAACATTTGTTTTAGAAAACCTTGTCGCACTTTGTTCGACAACAATGTTCAGTGGAATTGATACAAGATCATGTGGCTCTTGCAGCCACACATGCCTACCAACATCAGGAGAGAAAACTTTGGTAAGCCATCAGCCTCATAGTTTCTACGTCTAGATTCGTAAATAAACCGACATGATTCAAAATCATTCTTCCTATCGTTCACCTCTTTGATCACCGCCGCATGAGCTCCTCCAACATTTGATTCAATATCTTTAATAATTGAACTGTTGTCTGAGGAAGTGAGAATATGTCTTGCCAAACAATCAGTGCCGAAAGACCAAGCTTCTCTGGATGCCATTGCTTCAAGGACCACCACATTGGTGACATCGTTAAGAGCAATAGTAGATGAAGATCCCATGTACTTGCCGTTGTGCTCCCCACACATGGTAGCAACAACTCCTCATCCACCCTGAATATTGACTGCCCCATTTGAGTTGATTTTTAGGAAGCCAAGCGGCGGAGGTTACCAAGGTAAACATTTGGTCTGCTTTTCTTTGAGACAAATTTGGTCTAATCCTATTAATTATATTCGAAGAAACCAAAACCCATGCGTCTGGGCCGTGCGAGAAGCCATGCGTGTATGGTGTGTAGTAGGGAGCCGTTACTAGGTCGGCCCAGTGGCCGTGCCTTCTAACGCCACACTAACGGCATTCATGTTTCTTCATTTCTTCTCATATTTTTGTTTTTTTTGATTTTTTACTATTATTTTTACTTCCAAATATTATATACTACATGTATTACGATAAAACACTTTAAGTAATTTTTTTTGTTAAACATGCATTTGAAAAATATTATACGTGTATAGAAAATGTTAATCATGCATACGGAAAAAGTTCTTCACATTCAATAAATGGCACATGTTTAGAAAATGTTAATCATGCATACGGAAAACTCATACAATGTACAAAGAATGTTCGCCTGATTAAGAAAAAAAGGTTCATACATTCGAAAAATGCACGTTACATTTTTAGTAAAGGTTCATGAGTTTCAATATTTCTTGATGCACATTTCCAAAAATAAATAAATCATACAATGTATAAAATATTATTTTTGCGTAATGTAAAAAATGTTTTCGTATTATTAAAAAAATGTATCACATAGTTTAAACAGATGCTTATTTCTATTAAAAAATATGTCTAAAAAACTAAAAAGTATGTGACATTTTGAAGAAATATTCATGTGTTCCAGAAAAATGTTTGTACAATCTTTATTTTTTTATGCAATGTAAAAAATGTTCTTATAGTTTAATAAAAGTTTATTACCACTAGAAAAATTTACAGCATGTATTTGAAAAAATGTTACTGTGTATTCAAAAAGTGTTCAAAACATGTATTTTAAAAAATGTACATCATGTATTTAATAAATGCCCGAAGTGTACCACAAAAATGTTTCCAGTGTGCTCTAAAAATGTATATTGTACAGCGAGAAAAAATATAGACATGAGTTAAATATAATGAAGAAAGAAAATCCATTGCGAAAACTAAGAAAACCTGAGTAAAAATGAAGAAAAATCTAAAGAAAACAGTGGCAAAACAAATAAAACCAACGAAAATACAACAAGAAAACAAGAAACGGAAAAACAAAAAAACCCGAACCGATCGAACATACAGCGATCGCTACGAGTGGCAGCAACTACTGTTCTAAATGCGCCAGCCCACTAGTGTGTCGCCTTTAGGCAATTCTTATTAGGAATCAGTACGGGCGATACATAGCTGTGGCCTATCACAGGGTACTAGTTAGGTGGCTAGGCACGACTAAATAATACTTCCTCCGTCCTGAAATATTTGTCCTCGAAATGATTGTATCTAGACTTATTTTAATTATAGATACATTCATTTTATTCATTTGTAGGACAAGTATTTTCGGACGGAGGGAGTAGTGATCTAGAACGTCGTATATGATTTTGCAGAGGGAGTAGTTGGCTAGGCCAGGCCCAGTGAGGGGGATAGATAAGCATAGTTCAACCTGGTCAGACGTTTTCCCAACTCTGAAATCCCTCTCTTTAGAAATCACACTCTCTTTCTTACAAATATAATTTATTTTTTCTCAAGTTGGCTAAACTGGTTGGTGCATGAAGTAAAACACAAAAAGGTGAAACTGCATACTGCTTGTTTTCTCCGGCCAACCACAATGAAAATTAGTCCAAACTCACAAGTCAATCAAGATCAAGAGCAGATTAGGTCCACGATTTGTCGCAGCACTACACAGGGCTCCTACGGCGTCGTTCACCATGACCAGAACAGCTTAGCAGAGGGAAACATGCATGAATGCTGCGAAATTGCACCCTGCAGGTCTGTTTTGATGATTGCAGCCGATCGAATTAGGAGGTAATCCATGCATGCATTCATGCACAACAATTAAACGCAGATCCAGGAACCAACTTAGGAAAACAAGAGACATGTAAAAAATACAGTATACTAGTATTAGGCTACTGCATCTGATGAATACGGAGTAAAGCCGGTAGCAATGGCATATATATATTGCTACTGGACGATGGACTCAGTAAATAGTAAGACCACTAGAAATGTGGCAGTTTTCATCTAGGGTCGGATAGTGCAAAGTGACCATACACTAACCCTTAAGAAATGAGAATATGTTTAAGAGCAACGACGGCATAGATTTTCTTGAGAAATTCAGGAAGCAAACTTGTAGATGAGCTTCTTGAGAACGGAGGGGCTGCAGGTTCTGGTCATCTCCTCAACTTCCTCAGCCGTGAATTCCTTGTGCAAGCTTGTATGAGTTTTGATGAACTTCAAGCACTCCTCCTTCAACCAGAGGCTACCTCTTCGCTCGGCTAAAACAATAATGCCCATCACAGAGCTCAGTTGTATGCCGAGGGACAGCTCCTCTTGGCAAATCGACTTGAGCCTATGGAGATCATATCTATCAGCAGCTTCAAGCAACTGAAGCAGCCACATTATATATTTGGGCGATATGTATCCCTTCTCTTCAGCTCCCTCCTCCACGTCATTTCCCTCTTCGGCCTCCTCTTCCATGTCGTCCCAATCCAACATATTGGGCACTGTGTCGGTGTAGATGAAATCAAGCATGCTCCTAAACACTTTGGCTGCAATGCCGTCTATCTTCACGGTCGTAGAGCCCTGAATAATGTCGCCGAACAGCTGCGCTCTGAAGACCGTAGACCGGGCTGCAAGCACACACCGGTGCGCAGCGATCCTCACGCCGCCAACCTCAAACGTCACGTCAGCACCCTCCTTGCTCCGGAGGAGATTCTTCAAATGGATCGGCATGTCGGACGCTGGCACCTGGATTACCGCGGAAGCCATAGTGCCAGCACCGCCGTCCGCGCTCATGTCCGCCTTGACGTCAAGTACAATGACGTCGTAACGGATGATGAAGCTGTCGTCCTTGAGGTGCGAAGATCTTTCCAACGTAGATCTTCTCATGAAATCTCTGTCTGAGATTACTGGATTGAGACCGAAGTCCTCTATCTCTCTTTCATGGATGTATACTGACTGATCCCACTGAAATTGGTCGATGAAACAGATGGTTGACTGGACCTTCACGGACCGCGGCTGCTCACCATCGCCATGTTTATTCTCATCATCGTCGTCCTCAAGGCCAAGGGAAACCGATATAAACCCGGCGCACTTGGAGTCATAGCCATTAGGGTAGTACCTGAGATACCAGCGGCGGCCTCCAACCAAGAAAGTACGAGACCTGATGTACTGGCCGGTGGGTGGCTTGTTTCTCGAGAAGCCTTCGACGGCGAGCAGGTGGTACCCGTGGGCCGCGCGGGAGTCGATGGGCGACACGGTGGAAGTGCACAGCTTGCCCTCAGCAGTGACGAAGGAGATGCCAGCAAACGCCATATCCGATCGACAAGCAGCCTGGAACGGTAGACAGATCGGTGAGAAACATATATGCGAGGTGAGAACCATAAGGTCGAACAACGGGGAAAGAAGCGTAGAACACTTACCGAGCAATGGAGAATGTAGCAGCAGGGCGGGCCGGAGTGGGAGGGAGGATCAGAGGAGATTGACGTTGAGGGAGGGGTACGCCAGAATTTATATGATTTCTCTCTCGTGCGAAACCTCGTCGTGTTCAGACGTACCTTCGAGAACCGGAATGAACGCGTAATTATTTGTGTTGGTTTTGCTTTCCGATGGGTACTGCATGCAGAGGAGACGGTCGCGTGGCGCGCGATTTGAGATCCATTTCATCAATACGTTCGTTTGTTTCCTTTTCCTTTTTTTGAGGGGACGTTCGTTTTCTTTTCTCAGCTCAGTTTTTTCCTTTTGTGAGCTGTGGAGTAGGGCAAAAGCCCCAATGCTTTTATTTATTTATTATAAATCGTAGCCAAAACAAAAGATACAAAATGTACAAGAGATAGAAGAGATAGTATACTTCATGGAACAGAAGGAGAAACTAATCGAATGAATTGCTTAACCACTATACTTACTCTTCACGTGTTATGGTTTCGGTGAAAAGGTCGTTTTGGATGCCGAGGTGGTGGCTCTGAAAGGTGGACTGCGCGATCGGCTCTCTAGCAAGCGACGCTGTAGTGGTGGTGGTGTCTCCTCTTGACTAAATGGGTAGTAAGGGGAGGGGTGGCGGGTGATCCTGGTGTCGTCGTGGCTTATGCGGTGGCGGCTCCCTGGTCTAGATCTGGAGGCCTCACTATCGGAATAAACCTATATGTCGACGGCCTTCTCTATGCCTACAGCTGCGGTCAACATAGATCGATGGAGCTATGCCAACAGCCTGACAAATACCGTCGGCAAAGGGAAGCCGTCGGCACACCTCCATCATATCTATGCCGACGGCAACTGTAGGCATAGAAAGGCCGTCGGCATACCTCGATCTATCTCGACGGCGGTCGTCGACATAGAGGCGACCTAGGCGACCTGGGGATGGACGGCGGGCTGATGCCGTCAGAGCTATGCCAAAGGCCCTAACGGCGGCCGTCGGCATATATTATATATATTTTTATTTAAATCATTTCCTTTTTTGTTAAAATTTGATTAATTTAAATCTGACTTATCTTAAATTAAACATACATAAATTATATGTCGATTTGGGGTGGAATTTTCCCTAGGTTATGAATACCAAGTTTGATTTTTGTTTTTGAGTATGTTAGAAATGTGACCACATGTACTTTTGCATATAAGTCCTTATAATTTGTTAAAATCACAAGTAATTGATACTTGCTCCGATTTTGACAAATTTTATATGTTTTTTCTATCAAAATCTTGAAAGGATTCTGCTCCTATATTATGTTTTCAAATTTGAACAAACCAAAATCATGTTTGCTTCAGATTTACAGAAAACACCCTTTTATTTTGATCTTTTTGTTTATTTTTCATTCCTTGGCCAAACAAGACAGATTCTATATCTACATCCGTCAGATTGTTTATAGGATTTTGATGGAAGGTGTAAACACCAAGCACCCGACTCCGGAGTGTGACCCATTCACGGACAACTTTGCCGCCGACACTTGGAGGAGGGGGGAAGGCAACGTCGGGTCGACCAGGAGGAGATCTAGTGGTTGGTTGGGCCCAGACCTTGTTCTGAGATGTTCCTATGGGCTAACCTATCACAACAAGGTGGGAAAATCCATTGGTCATAAGTCGGCCGGTGAAAGTCAAAGGGGTAGATCTTTGGGCCAACGTGACTAAGGTTAGGGCAGCCTTGGGTCCTCTTACATGTCATGAAGTGTGGTGGCAGGTGTGAACACCCGGCACATGGCTCCGGAGTGTGACCCCGTTCACGCGCCACTAGCATACCCGATACTAATGGCGCACCAGGGAGTGCGCCATTAGTATATCACACGGTGCACCATTACTATCTGACTTAGTAATGGCGCACCACATAGAAGTGCACCATTACTAACAATTTTTTTCAAATTTTTTTCAGATTTTTTTTTCATTTTTTTTCATTTTTTTTCTTAATCTCGGGTCACTATGGCTTAATCTCGGGCCAATATGCTTAATCTCAAGTCAAATCGCACTAAGTGGTCAAACTTTCCGGAAGGTCACCCATCCTCACACTACTCCAGCCCGAACACGCTTAACTTCGCAGTTCTATCCAACCCTAGCACCACCTCACTTAACAGGCATTTGTTGATATATCTATCATATCAATCCTATTAAACCTTGTTGATGTCTAGGACTTTGTTCATGTTCATGAGTATGATGAAATTTTAAAAAATATTTCAAACTTCCCGGTCATATTACGTATCATTTTTTGAAAAAAAATTCCAAAAAAATAATAATTTCGAAACCAATTTTTTCTGTTACTAGTGGCGCACCTAGCAAATGGTGCGCCACTAGTAAGTTTGAATTTTTTTCCATTTTTCCCCTCTAGATCTTAAAAGCCCCGTAACTTTTTTTGTTAGGTTTTTGAGGATTTTGAAAATGTTTAACAAGGTCCCCCCCGCCCCCCCCGTTAAATTCGGATGTAACTTTTCGAGTAGATGATTTTTCATATAAAAACTTTTAAATCCGAGTTCGTATGCAAAAGTTATGCCCATTTTACAAATTCCAGAGAGATTTTGCAAATAAAGTCGAAATTCATATTTGTAAATTTTCCCAACAAGTAGACCACATATCACATGGGAAACTTATTTTCTTTTATTTTTTTGACATTTCCATCATTTTC
>NC_057813.1:50245638-50254643 GCF_018294505.1 Triticum aestivum
AAAAAATAAAATAAAAATTAATTTTTTTTGAAAAAAAGTTAGTAGTGGCGCACCGAGGGTGTGGTGCGCCATTACTAGTTAAACTAGTAATGGCGCACTATCCCCTGGTGCGCATTACTAGTTTTGAAAAAAAATTATTAGTAGTGGCGCACCGTGGATGTGGTGCGCCATTAGTATTTGGACACTAATGGCGCACGAACACATGGTGCACCATTAGTATATAGTAGTGGCGCACCACATGTGTGGTGCGCCATTAATGTCCATATTATCTATAGCCCTTTTCCTAGTAGTGCTTGGTGGGGAAAACGACCACGTCGGGTCGACCCGGAGGGAATCTTGTGGTGGGCTGGGCCCAGACCTTGTTCTAAAATGTTTCTATGGGCTGAGCTATCACAACCAGGTGGAAAAGTCCATTGGTCAAAGGCCGCCCAGGGAAAGTCAAAGGCCTAGATCTCAGGGTCAACGGGCTAGGGCCGGACGGGGCCTTCTGGAGTAGTAATTCCACCAAAACTTGCATTGTGTCTTAATATATGTATACAAGTGTGATGGAAGGTTGAAATAGCCAACGAAGCAACATGCAACACACTTCCTTCTCAAAACCGGACATGTTCTCTCTCGATATCTAGATACTACGTCGGAGATGTTGCAGTTTACAAGTGGCCTCCCGCCAGACTCCTGCAAAATGCACTCAAACGTTTACCACATCCTACAAGGGCCATATGACGAAACCGTGCTAGGTCCCGAGGATTTCCGACATCATATGATTTTCCGTGAATTTTATTGGCTAGATCCGGCATGCCGCCGAGGTACATTCGCGCTCCAGTGGTGGGGGTTGTCCCTCCTATTGTTGCACCAGACCTATGCATACCGCAATGACATTATATATGATTTGACAAACCACTTCTGGACAACATTTCAGGTGGTCTCCATGCAGATCTGTAACTTGCCGCATTGAAACCATACGAATGCAATAAATGTCTCAAATATTGTAGGCGGCCCAGAAAAGTGCCATGTCCTGGCACATGTCATGCAATGGCCCCCTTTGAGAGCACGAGAAGTTTTGAGGTCAACGGAGTAACGGGCAACATACTTCCTTCACAAACCGGACAATACTAGTAGAAAACGGAGCTATATTACCGGTTCGTAGGGGCCTTTAGTGCCAGTTTGGCAACCGGCACTAAAGTGTGGGGACTAAAGGTCCCCCCTTTAGTCCCGGTTCAGCATGAACCGGCACTAAAGGGCCACCACGTGGCAGGAGCCAGGGTCGGGGCGGGGAGACCTTTAGTACCGGTTTGTACCACCAACCGGTACTAAAGGTTTAGGGGTTTTGGTTTTATTATTTATTTTCCCTTTAATTTTGTGTTTTCCATTTAATTAAGAGATTGTTTTCCATTTATTTTCCCATTCATAAATGATCACCAACAACAACACTAGCTAATAATCATCATATATATAGTCATTACCACTATTTTAATCATCATTATGTAATCACCAACACTAGCTTAAAGAAGAAACATTTACTTGTACAAAAAGCAAAGATACCATCGAGTTCAACATGGTCATGAGATTATTATAAGCGTTTATAACTAAGACCACAAAAGCAAATCACTAATTAAGTTCAGGACGAAGAACATGGACATGAGACGACAAGTACTAAGAGCAGGAACTAGCTAATCACTCCTGCTGCTCTCTCTCTCAGGTAAAGTGGCATAGAAAATGTGTAGCTCTCCTGATTCATCATATTGGAGCATGCAGATGAACCTGTCTCCTAATTGTGGGCTGCGCTTCTCATTGTTGCCGCTAGTACTTCACTGCGATCATTCACAATTTTGCTCCAGTCTTTCACTATTAAGCATTCCTCGATTTTAGAAATCCTGAATGCACTCTTGTGCAATGTAGGATGTCTTGTGTTGGGGAACGTAGTAATTTCAGAAAATTTCCTACACACACGCAAGATCATGGTGATGCATAGCAACGAGAGGGGAGAGTGTGTCCACGTACCCTCGTAGACCGTAAGCGAAAGCGTTAGCACAACTCGGTTGATGTAGTCGTACGTCTTCACGATCCGACCGATCCAAGTACCGAACGTATGACACCTCCGAGTTCAGCACACGTTTAGCTCGATGCCGTCCCACGAACTCCGATCCAGCAGAGCTTTGCGGGAGAGTTCCGTCAGCACGATGGCGTGATGACGGTGTTGATGATGCTACCACGCAGGGCTTCACCTAAGCACCGCTACGATATTACCGAGGTGGAATATGGTGGAGAGGGGCACCGCACACGGCTAAGAGATCAATGATCAATTGTTGTCTAGAGGTGCCCCCCTGCCCCCGTATATAAAGGAGCAAGGGGGGGGGGGAGGCGATCGGCCAAGGAGAAGGGCCCGCCAAGGGGGGAGTCCTACTCCCACCGGGAGTAGGACTCCTCCTTCCCTTGTTGGAATAGGAGAGGGGAAGGAAGGGAGAGAGGAGAGGAAGAAAAAGGGGGGCTGATGTCTACTACACAACCTTCTTCTTGTAGACGTTGTTGGGCCTGCAAGTGCACAGGTTTGTAGGACAGTAGCAAATTTCCCTCAAGTGGATGACCTAAGGTTTATCAATCCGTAGGAGGCGTAGGATGAAGATGGTCTCTCTCAAACAACCCTGCAACCAAATAACAAAGAATCTCTTGTGTCCCCAACACACCCAATACAATGGTAAATTGTATAGGGGCACTAGTTTGGCGAAGAGATGAAGATACAAGTGCAACATAGATAGTAGATAAAGGTTTTTGTAATCTGAAATAATAAAAACAGCAAGGTAGCAAGCGATAAAAGTGAGTGTAAACGGTATTGCAATGATAGGAAACAAGGCCCAGGGTTCATACTTTCACTAGTGCAAGTTCTCACAACAATAATAACATAGATAGATCATATAACAAGCCCTCAACATGCAACAAAGAGTCACTCCAAAGCCACTAATAGCGGAGAACAAACGTAGAGATTATGGTAGGGTACGAAACCACCTCAAAGTTATTCTTTCGGATCGATCTATAAAAGAGTTCGTACTAGAATAACACCTTAAGACACAAATCATCCAAAACCCTAATGTCACCTAGATACTCCATTGTCACCTCAAGTATCCGTGGGCATGATTATACGATATGCATCGCACAATCTCAGATTCATCCAACCAACATAAAAGTACTTCAAAGAGTGCCCCAAAGCTACTACCGAAGAGTCAAGAACGTGTGCCAACCCCTATGTATAGGTTCCCAATGTCACGAAACCCGCAAGTTGATCACCAAAACATACATCAAGTGGCACATGATATCCCATTGTCACCACAGATAATCACGACAAGACATACATCAAGTGTTCTCATAAAGACTCAATCCGATAAGATAACTTCAAAGGGGAAACTCAATTCATCACAAGAGAGTAGAGGGGGAGAAACATCATAAGATCCAACTACAATAGCAAAGCTCGGGATACATCAAGATCGTGCCATAGAGGAACACGAGAGAGAACACGAGAGAGAGAGAGATCAAACACATAGCTACTGGTACATACCCTCTGCCCCGAGGGTGAACTACTCCCTCCTTGTCATGGATAGCACCGGGATGATGAAGATGGCCTCCAGTGATGGGATCCCCCTCCGGCAGGGTGCCGGAACAGGGTCCCGATTGGTTTTTGGTGGCTAAAGAGGCTTGCGAAAGCAGAACTCCCGATCTATCTTCCGTTCTGGAAGTTTTAGGGTACGTAGGTATATATGGGTGCAAGGGGTACGTCGGTGGACCTCCGGGGTGCTCACGAGGCAGGGGGGCGTGCCCATGGGGGTTGGCGCCCCCCACCCTTGTGGGCAGCCCGGGACTCCCCTGACGTCCACTCCAAGTCCATCAGGTTGCTTTCCTTCCAAAAATAACTTCTCTAGTTGATTTCGTTCCGTTTTGACTCCGTCTGATATTCCTTTTCCTCGAAACACTGAAATAGGCATAAAACAGCAAATCTGGGCTGGGCCTCCGGTTAATAGGTTAGTCCCAAAAATAATATTAAAGTGGATAATAAAGCCCAATATTGCCTAAAACAGTAGATAAAGTAGAATGGAGCAATGAAAAATTATAGATACGTTGGAGACGTATCAAGCATCCCCAAGCTTAATTCCTGCTCGTCCTCGAGTAGGTAAATGATAAAAAAGAATTTTTGACGCGGAGTGATACTTTGGCATAATTTCAATGTAAATCTCCTTAATTGTGGCATGAATATTCAGATCCGAAAGATTCAAGACAAAATTTCATATTGACATAAAAATAATAATACTTCAAACATAGTCAAAGTAATCATATCTTCTCAAAATAGCATGGCTAAAGAAAGTTCATCCCCACAAAATCATATAGTTAGGCTATGCTTCATTTTCGTCACACAAAGATGTTCCCAACTTCTATACCCCCGATGACAAGCCAAGCAATTATTTCATACTTAAATAATCTCAAACTTTTTCAACCTTCACGCAATACATGAGCGTGAGCCATGGATACAACACTATGGGTGGAATATAATATGATGATGGGGATTGTGTGGATAAGACAAAAAGAAGAAGATAGTCTCACATCAACTAGGCGTATCTACAGGCTATGGAGATGCCCATTAATAGATATCAATGTGAGTGAGTAGGGATTGCCATGCAACGGATGCACTAGAGCTATAAGTATATGAAAGCTCAACAAAAGAAACTAAGTGGGTGTGCATCCAACTTGCTTGCTCAAGAAGACCTAGGGCACTTTTGAGGAAGCCCATCATTGGAATATACAAGCCAAGTTCTATAATGAAGAATTCCCACTAGTATATGAAAGTGACAACATATGAGACTCTCTTATCATGAAGATCATGGTGCTACTTTGAAGCACAAGTGTGGTAAAAGGATAGTAGCATTGTCCCTTCTCTCTCTTTCTCTCTTTTTTTATTTGGGCCTTTTCTCTATTTTTTATGGCCTTTCTTCTTTTTCTCGTCCGGAGTCTCATCTTGACTTACGGGGGAATCATAGTCTCCATCATCCTTTCCTCACTGGGACAATGCTCTAATAATGATGATCATCACACTTTTATTTTTCTTACAACTCAACAATTACAACTCGGTACTTAGAACAAGATATGACTTTATATGAATGCCTCCAGCGGTGTACCGGGATATGCAATGAATCAAGAGTGACATGTATGAAAAATAATGCATGGTGGCTTTGCCACAAATACGATGTCAACTACATGATCATGCAATGGCAATATGACAAAAGTAATGTATGTCATGAATATGATGATGGAAGTTGCATGGCAATATATCTCGGAATGGCTATGGAAATGCCATAATAGGTAGGTATGGTGGCTGTTTTGAGGAAGGTATATGGTGGGTGTATGGTACCGGAGAAAGTTGCGCGGCACAAGAGAGGCTAGCAATAATGGAAGGGTGAAAGGGTGCGTATAATCCATGGACTCAACATTAATCAAAAGAACTCATGCACTTGTTGCAAAAATTTAGAAGTCATCAAAAATCAAGTACTACGCGCATGCTCCTAGGGGGATAGATTGGTAGGAAAAGACCATCACTCATCCCCGACCGCCACTCATAAGGGTGCACAAGCCAGGTACACTTCATGTTTCAAATTTGTTACACAACTTTAACCATACGTGCATGCTACGGGACTTGCAAACTTCAACACAAGCATTTTCTCAAATTCAAAGTTACTCAACTAGCACGAGTTTGATATTATCACCTCCATATCTCAAAACAATTATCAAGCATCAAACTTATCTTAGTATTCAACGCACTCAAAAGAAAGTTTCACATATCTTGGATACCAAGTATATTATCATTAAGCAAATTACCATGCTATTAACGACTCTCAAAATAAACTAAGTGAAGCATGAGAGATCAATAGTTTCTTTAAAACAAATCCACCACCGTGCTCTAAAAGATCTAAGTGAAGTACTAGAGCAAAAAATTATCACGCTCAAAAGATATAAGTGAAGATCAATGAGTAGCTAAATAATTATGCAACTATGCAAAGACTCTCTCTCATTAAAGGATTTCAGATCTTGGTATCTTATTCAAACAGCATGCAAATCTAAAGAAAACTACATTGCAAGGATAGCACAACTCATGTGAAGAAGCAAAAACTTAGGCCCAACCGATATTAACCGATAGTTGTTGAAGAAGAAAGGTGGGATGCCTACCGGGGCATCCCCAAGCTTAGATGCTTGAGACTTCTTGAAATATTATCTTGGGGTGCCTTGGGCATCCCCAAGCTTGAGCTTTTGTGTCTCCTTAATTCCTTTCATGTCACGGTTTCTCTTTTTATCAAAAGCTTCATTCACAACAAACTCAACAAGAACTCGTGAGATAGGTTAGTATAAACCAATGCAAAACCATATCATGTGGTGAATAAAAATATAGCTCCAAGTAAAGTTACCGATGAACGAATACGAAAGAGGGGATGCCTTCCGGGGCATACCCAAGCTTAGGCTCTTTCCAATTCTTATTCCATAATCCATCGAATCTTTACCCAAAACTTGAAAACTTCAACCACACAAAACTCAAAACAAAACTCGTAAGCTCCATTAGTATAAGAAAATAAAACCACCACTTAGGTACTGTAATGAACTCATTATAAATTCATATTGGTGTAATATCTACTGTATTCTAACATCTCCATGGTTCATACCACTTAATACTAGCCATAGATGCATCAAAATAAGCAAACAACACAATGAAAACAGAATCTGTCAAAAACAGAACAGTCTGTAGTAATATCTATCAAACGTATACCTATGGAACCCCAAAAATTATGAAATAAATTGCTGGACCTGAGAAATTTGTCTATTAATCATCTGCAAAAAGAATCAACCTAAAATCACTCTCCAGTAAAAAAAGGCAGCTAATCTCGTGAGCACTAAAGTTTCTGTTTTTCACAGCAAGATCATATAAACTTCACCAAAGTCTTCCCAAAGGTTCTACTTGGCACTTTATTGAAACAAAAGCTATAAAACATGATTAATACAGTAGCATAATCATGTCGACACACAAAAACAGTAAGGGTAAATATTGGGTTGTCTCCCAACAAGCGCTTTTCTTTAATGCCTTTCTAGCTAGGCATGATGATGACAATGATGCTCACATGAAAGATAAGAATTGAAACATAACAGGAGCATCATGAAGCATATGACTAGCACATTTAAGTCTAACCCACTTCCTATGCATAGGGATTTTGTGAGCAAACAACTTATGGGAACAATACTCAACTAGCATAGGAAGGTAACACAAGCATACCTTCAAGAATTTAAGCACATAGGGAGGAAATTTGATATTATTGAAATTCCTACAAGCATATGTTCCTCCCTCATAATAATTTTCAGTAGCATCATGAATGAATTCAACAATATAACCAGCACCTAAAGCATTCTTTTCATGATCTACAAGCATAGAAATTTACTACTCTCCACATAAGCAAAATTCTTCTCATTCGGAATAGTGGGAGTATCATAAGAGACTTGAACACTAAAAATTGTTTCCACATTAAAAGAGTAATGTTCAGAAAAAGGGTAATCATAATCATGACAAGATTTGTAAATATAATCATCACTACTTTTTATAGCATAAGTTTCATCACAATAATCATCATAAGTAGCAACTTTGTTCTCATCATAATCGATTGAAACCTCTCCCAAGATAGTGGAATCACTAAATAAAGTTGACACTCTTCCAAATCCACTTTCATATTCATCACAATAAGATTCAACATCCTCAAAAATAGTGGGATCACTACTTCCTAAAGTTGACACTCTTCCGAACCAACTTTCATCAATATAATCATCATAGGTAGGAGGCATGCTATCATCATAACAACTTTGCATATCAAAACTTGGGATGCTAAAAATATCATCTTCATTAAACATAGCATCCCCAAGCTTGGGACAAACATTAATTTCAGAAAATATATTCTCAAATATTTCATACTCATCAAACATAGCTTCCCCAAGCTTGGGCCCTTTCATATCATAAGCATAATCACTCTCATCATTAAAAATATTGATAGCACCAATAGTATAGCAATTATCATCATCACAAGGAGTAGTAGGAGCAAAATCATTTGGGAGGGATACCATTTTACCTTTGTTTCTCCTTCTTTTCTTTTTCTTCTTCACATTATGTGTAGGTTCAACCTTCCTACTTGAGCTCCTTATTGACGAGATTGGTTGAATAGAAAGCTCTTCCTCGTTACCTGATTTATCATAAGAAACAATAGGAGGATATTGGGAAGTCTCTTCCCTTTCATTAGTGTTTTCTTCATCTTCCATTTGCTTTCTTTTCTTTAGGTAATTGGCAATATAAGAATTTTCAATGCAATTCTCCGCACAATGCATATAATTTTTCTCTAGATCAAAATCAAGAATTTTATCAAGATTAAATTTTGGAATACCCTCAGTTATACGTTTCATTTATTCATAACCCAAAAGAAGGCTAAGCTCTTTATGATCCTCAAGGGTAATCAAATTATCACAATATTCAGACACGACTTGATCATGAAACAAATAGCATTGGAGCTTTAAATGACCATGTTCATTGCAAAGTTCACAAGGAGCGCGAAAAATATTGAATCTTTTAGCACATTAATCTAGCTCTTCTTGCAACAATTTGGTTTCTAAGTACTTATGCCTCTTGCAATAAATATCTTCTCTATTTTGTGTGTTCATGCAAACATGCACTCCACAAAAGTTGACATGCTCATAAGAGATATTTTCATCATAACTAGTCCAATCATCATTAGCATCATGGATATTCAAAGAATTCGTACTAACAACATTGCAATCATGCTCATCATTCAAAGATTTAGTGCCAAACAATTTAATGCATTCTTCTTCTAACACTTTGGCACAATTTTCTTTTCCATCATACTCACGAAAGATATTAAAAAGGTGAAGCGTATGAGACAAACTTAACTCCATTTTTTTGTAGTTTTCTTTTATAAACTAAACTA
>NC_057813.1:50257807-50259888 GCF_018294505.1 Triticum aestivum
TCAATATTTCTTGATGCACATTTCCAAAAATAAATAAATCATACAATGTATAAAATATTATTTTTGCGTAATGTAAAAAATGTTTTCGTATTATTAAAAAAATGTATCACATAGTTTAAACAGATGCTTATTTCTATTAAAAAATATGTCTAAAAAACTAAAAAGTATGTGACATTTTGAAGAAATATTCATGTGTTCCAGAAAAATGTTTGTACAATCTTTATTTTTTTATGCAATGTAAAAAATGTTCTTATAGTTTAATAAAAGTTTATTACCACTAGAAAAATTTACAGCATGTATTTGAAAAAATGTTACTGTGTATTCAAAAAGTGTTCAAAACATGTATTTTAAAAAATGTACATCATGTATTTAATAAATGCCCGAAGTGTACCACAAAAATGTTTCCAGTGTGCTCTAAAAATGTATATTGTACAGCGAGAAAAAATATAGACATGAGTTAAATATAATGAAGAAAGAAAATCCATTGCGAAAACTAAGAAAACCTGAGTAAAAATGAAGAAAAATCTAAAGAAAACAGTGGCAAAACAAATAAAACCAACGAAAATACAACAAGAAAACAAGAAACGGAAAAACAAAAAAACCCGAACCGATCGAACATACAGCGATCGCTACGAGTGGCAGCAACTACTGTTCTAAATGCGCCAGCCCACTAGTGTGTCGCCTTTAGGCAATTCTTATTAGGAATCAGTACGGGCGATACATAGCTGTGGCCTATCACAGGGTACTAGTTAGGTGGCTAGGCACGACTAAATAATACTTCCTCCGTCCTGAAATATTTGTCCTCGAAATGATTGTATCTAGACTTATTTTAATTATAGATACATTCATTTTATTCATTTGTAGGACAAGTATTTTCGGACGGAGGGAGTAGTGATCTAGAACGTCGTATATGATTTTGCAGAGGGAGTAGTTGGCTAGGCCAGGCCCAGTGAGGGGGATAGATAAGCATAGTTCAACCTGGTCAGACGTTTTCCCAACTCTGAAATCCCTCTCTTTAGAAATCACACTCTCTTTCTTACAAATATAATTTATTTTTTCTCAAGTTGGCTAAACTGGTTGGTGCATGAAGTAAAACACAAAAAGGTGAAACTGCATACTGCTTGTTTTCTCCGGCCAACCACAATGAAAATTAGTCCAAACTCACAAGTCAATCAAGATCAAGAGCAGATTAGGTCCACGATTTGTCGCAGCACTACACAGGGCTCCTACGGCGTCGTTCACCATGACCAGAACAGCTTAGCAGAGGGAAACATGCATGAATGCTGCGAAATTGCACCCTGCAGGTCTGTTTTGATGATTGCAGCCGATCGAATTAGGAGGTAATCCATGCATGCATTCATGCACAACAATTAAACGCAGATCCAGGAACCAACTTAGGAAAACAAGAGACATGTAAAAAATACAGTATACTAGTATTAGGCTACTGCATCTGATGAATACGGAGTAAAGCCGGTAGCAATGGCATATATATATTGCTACTGGACGATGGACTCAGTAAATAGTAAGACCACTAGAAATGTGGCAGTTTTCATCTAGGGTCGGATAGTGCAAAGTGACCATACACTAACCCTTAAGAAATGAGAATATGTTTAAGAGCAACGACGGCATAGATTTTCTTGAGAAATTCAGGAAGCAAACTTGTAGATGAGCTTCTTGAGAACGGAGGGGCTGCAGGTTCTGGTCATCTCCTCAACTTCCTCAGCCGTGAATTCCTTGTGCAAGCTTGTATGAGTTTTGATGAACTTCAAGCACTCCTCCTTCAACCAGAGGCTACCTCTTCGCTCGGCTAAAACAATAATGCCCATCACAGAGCTCAGTTGTATGCCGAGGGACAGCTCCTCTTGGCAAATCGACTTGAGCCTATGGAGATCATATCTATCAGCAGCTTCAAGCAACTGAAGCAGCCACATTATATATTTGGGCGATATGTATCCCTTCTCTTCAGCTCCCTCCTCCACGTCATTTCCCTCTTCGGCCTCCTCTTCCATGTCGTCCCAATCCAACATATTGGGCACTGTGTCGGTGTAGATGAAATCAAGCATGCTCCTAAACACTTTGGC
>NC_057813.1:50259986-50263300 GCF_018294505.1 Triticum aestivum
GCAATGCCGTCTATCTTCACGGTCGTAGAGCCCTGAATAATGTCGCCGAACAGCTGCGCTCTGAAGACCGTAGACCGGGCTGCAAGCACACACCGGTGCGCAGCGATCCTCACGCCGCCAACCTCAAACGTCACGTCAGCACCCTCCTTGCTCCGGAGGAGATTCTTCAAATGGATCGGCATGTCGGACGCTGGCACCTGGATTACCGCGGAAGCCATAGTGCCAGCACCGCCGTCCGCGCTCATGTCCGCCTTGACGTCAAGTACAATGACGTCGTAACGGATGATGAAGCTGTCGTCCTTGAGGTGCGAAGATCTTTCCAACGTAGATCTTCTCATGAAATCTCTGTCTGAGATTACTGGATTGAGACCGAAGTCCTCTATCTCTCTTTCATGGATGTATACTGACTGATCCCACTGAAATTGGTCGATGAAACAGATGGTTGACTGGACCTTCACGGACCGCGGCTGCTCACCATCGCCATGTTTATTCTCATCATCGTCGTCCTCAAGGCCAAGGGAAACCGATATAAACCCGGCGCACTTGGAGTCATAGCCATTAGGGTAGTACCTGAGATACCAGCGGCGGCCTCCAACCAAGAAAGTACGAGACCTGATGTACTGGCCGGTGGGTGGCTTGTTTCTCGAGAAGCCTTCGACGGCGAGCAGGTGGTACCCGTGGGCCGCGCGGGAGTCGATGGGCGACACGGTGGAAGTGCACAGCTTGCCCTCAGCAGTGACGAAGGAGATGCCAGCAAACGCCATATCCGATCGACAAGCAGCCTGGAACGGTAGACAGATCGGTGAGAAACATATATGCGAGGTGAGAACCATAAGGTCGAACAACGGGGAAAGAAGCGTAGAACACTTACCGAGCAATGGAGAATGTAGCAGCAGGGCGGGCCGGAGTGGGAGGGAGGATCAGAGGAGATTGACGTTGAGGGAGGGGTACGCCAGAATTTATATGATTTCTCTCTCGTGCGAAACCTCGTCGTGTTCAGACGTACCTTCGAGAACCGGAATGAACGCGTAATTATTTGTGTTGGTTTTGCTTTCCGATGGGTACTGCATGCAGAGGAGACGGTCGCGTGGCGCGCGATTTGAGATCCATTTCATCAATACGTTCGTTTGTTTCCTTTTCCTTTTTTTGAGGGGACGTTCGTTTTCTTTTCTCAGCTCAGTTTTTTCCTTTTGTGAGCTGTGGAGTAGGGCAAAAGCCCCAATGCTTTTATTTATTTATTATAAATCGTAGCCAAAACAAAAGATACAAAATGTACAAGAGATAGAAGAGATAGTATACTTCATGGAACAGAAGGAGAAACTAATCGAATGAATTGCTTAACCACTATACTTACTCTTCACGTGTTATGGTTTCGGTGAAAAGGTCGTTTTGGATGCCGAGGTGGTGGCTCTGAAAGGTGGACTCCGCGATCGGCTCTCTAGCAAGCGACACTGTAGTGGTGGTGGTGTCTCCTCTTGACTAAATGGGTAGTAAGGGGAGGGGTGGCGGGTGATCCTGGTGTCGTCGTGGCTTATGCGGTGGCGGCTCCCTGGTCTAGATCTGGAGGCCTCACTATCGGAATAAACCTATATGTCGACGGCCTTCTCTATGCCTACAGCTGCGGTCAACATAGATCGATGGAGCTATGCCAACAGCCTGACAAATACCGTCGGCAGAGGGAAGCCGTCGGCACACCTCCATCATATCTATGCCGACGGCAACTGTAGGCATAGAAAGGCCGTCGGCATACCTCGATCTATCTCGACGGCGGTCGTCGACATAGAGGCGACCTAGGCGACCCGGGGATGGACGGCGGGCTGATGCCGTCAGAGCTATGCCAAAGGCCCTAACGGCGGCCGTCGGCATATATTATATATATTTTTATTTAAATCATTTCCTTTTTTGTTAAAATTTGATTAATTTAAATCTGACTTATCTTAAATTAAACATACATAAATTATATGTCGATTTGGGGTGGAATTTTCCCTAGGTTATGAATACCAAGTTTGATTTTTGTTTTTGAGTATGTTAGAAATGTGACCACATGTACTTTTGCATATAAGTCCTTATAATTTGTTAAAATCACAAGTAATTGATACTTGCTCCGATTTTGACAAATTTTATATGTTTTTTCTATCAAAATCTTGAAAGGATTCTGCTCCTATATTATGTTTTCAAATTTGAACAAACCAAAATCATGTTTGCTTCAGATTTACAGAAAACACCCTTTTATTTTGATCTTTTTGTTTATTTTTCATTCCTTGGCCAAACAAGACAGATTCTATATCTACATCCGTCAGATTGTTTATAGGATTTTGATGGAAGGTGTAAACACCGAGCACCCGACTCCGGAGTGTGACCCATTCACGGACAACTTTGCCGCCGACACTTGGAGGAGGGGGGAAGGCAACGTCGGGTCGACCAGGAGGAGATCTAGTGGTTGGTTGGGCCCAGACCTTGTTCTGAGATGTTCCTATGGGCTAACCTATCACAACAAGGTGGGAAAATCCATTGGTCATAAGTCGGCCGGTGAAAGTCAAAGGGGTAGATCTTTGGGCCAACGTGACTAAGGTTAGGGCAGCCTTGGGTCCTCTTACATGTCATGAAGTGTGGTGGCAGGTGTGAACACCCGGCACATGGCTCCGGAGTGTGACCCCGTTCACGCGCCACTAGCATACCCGATACTAATGGCACACCAGGGAGTGCGCCATTAGTATATCACACGGTGCACCATTACTATCTGACTTATTAATGGCCCACCACATAGAAGTGCACCATTACTAACAATTTTTTTCAAATTTTTTTCAGATTTTTTTTTCATTTTTTTTCAATTTTTTTCTTAATCTCGGGTCACTATGGCTTAATCTCGGGCCAATATGCTTAATCTCAAGTCAAATCGCACTAAGTGGTCAAACTTTCCGGAAGGTCACCCATCCTCACACTACTCCAGCCCGAACACGCTTAACTTCGCAGTTCTATCCAACCCCAGCACCACCTCACTTAACAGGCATTTGTTGATATATCTATCATATCAATCCTATTAAACCTTGTTGATGTCTAGGACTTTGTTCATGTTCATGAGTATGATGAAATTTTAAAAAATATTTCAAACTTCCCGGTCATATTATGTATCATTTTTTGAAAAAAAATTCCAAAAAAATAATAATTTCGAAACCAATTTTTTTCTGTTACTAGTGGCGCACCTAGCAAATGGTGCGCCACTAGTAAGTTTGAATTTTTTCCATTTTTCCCCTCTAGATCTTAAAAGCCCCGTAACTTTTTTTGTTAGGTTTTTGAGGATTTTGAAAATGTTT
>NC_057813.1:50264605-50266122 GCF_018294505.1 Triticum aestivum
GTGAATTTTATTGGCTAGATCCGGCATGCCGCCGAGGTACATTCGCGCTCCAGTGGTGGGGGTTGTCCCTCCTATTGTTGCACCAGACCTATGCATACCGCAATGACATTATATATGATTTGACAAACCACTTCTGGACAACATTTCAGGTGGTCTCCATGCAGATCTGTAACTTGCCGCATTGAAACCATACGAATGCAATAAATGTCTCAAATATTGTAGGCGGCCCAGAAAAGTGCCATGTCCTGGCACATGTCATGCAATGGCCCCCTTTGAGAGCACGAGAAGTTTTGAGGTCAACGGAGTAACGGGCAACATACTTCCTTCACAAACCGGACAATACTAGTAGAAAACGGAGCTATATTACCGGTTCGTAGGGGCCTTTAGTGCCAGTTTGGCAACCGGCACTAAAGTGTGGGGACTAAAGGTCCCCCCTTTAGTCCCGGTTCAGCATGAACCGGCACTAAAGGGCCACCACGTGGCAGGAGCCAGGGTCGGGGCGGGGAGACCTTTAGTACCGGTTTGTACCACCAACCGGTACTAAAGGTTTAGGGGTTTTGGTTTTATTATTTATTTTCCCTTTAATTTTGTGTTTTCCATTTAATTAAGAGATTGTTTTCCATTTATTTTCCCATTCATAAATGATCACCAACAACAACACTAGCTAATAATCATCATATATATAGTCATTACCACTATTTTAATCATCATTATGTAATCACCAACACTAGCTTAAAGAAGAAACATTTACTTGTACAAAAAGCAAAGATACCATCGAGTTCAACATGGTCATGAGATTATTATAAGCGTTTATAACTAAGACCACAAAAGCAAATCACTAATTAAGTTCAGGACGAAGAACATGGACATGAGACGACAAGTACTAAGAGCAGGAACTAGCTAATCACTCCTGCTGCTCTCTCTCTCTCAGGTAAAGTGGCATAGAAAATGTGTAGCTCTCCTGATTCATCATATTGGAGCATGCAGATGAACCTGTCTCCTAATTGTGGGCTGCGCTTCTCATTGTTGCCGCTAGTACTTCTCTGCGATCATTCACAATTTTGCTCCAGTCTTTCACTATTAAGCATTCCTCGATTTTAGAAATCCTGAATGCACTCTTGTGCAATGTAGGATGTCTTGTGTTGGGGAACGTAGTAATTTCAAAAAATTTCCTACACACACGCAAGATCATGGTGATGCATAGCAACGAGAGGGGAGAGTGTGTCCACGTACCCTCGTAGACCGTAAGCGAAAACGTTAGCACAACGCGGTTGATGTAGTCGTACGTCTTCACGATCCGACCGATCCAAGTACCGAACGTATGGAACCTCCGAGTTCAGCACACGTTTAGCTCGATGCCGTCCCACGAACTCCGATCCAGCAGAGCTTTGCGGGAGAGTTCCGTCAGCACGATGGCGTGATGACGGTGTTGATGATGCTACCACGCAGGGCTTCACCTAAGCACCGCTACGATATTACCGAGGTGGAATATGGTGGAGAGGGGCACCGCACACGGC
>NC_057813.1:50266418-50267256 GCF_018294505.1 Triticum aestivum
GGGGAGTCCTACTCCCACCGGGAGTAGGACTCCTCCTTCCCTTGTTGGAATAGGAGAGGGGAAGGAAGGTAGAGAGGAGAGGAAGAAAAAGGGGGGCTGATGTCTACTACACAACCTTCTTCTTGTAGACATTGTTGGGCCTGCAAGTGCACATGTTTGTAGGACAGTAGCAAATTTCCCTCAAGTGGATGACCTAAGGTTTATCAATCCGTAGGAGGCGTAGGATGAAGATGGTCTCTCTCAAGCAACCCTGCAACCAAATAACAAAGAGTCTCTTGTGTCCCCAACACACCCAATACAATGGTAAATTGTATAGGGGCACTAGTTTGGCGAAGAGATGAAGATACAAGTGCAACATAGATAGTAGATAAAGGTTTTTGTAATCTGAAATAATAAAAACAGCAAGGTAGCAAGCGATAAAAGTGAGTGTAAACGGTATTGCAATGATAGGAAACAAGGCCCAGGGTTCATACTTTCACTAGTGCAAGTTCTCACAACAATAATAACATAGATAGATCATATAACAAGCCCTCAACATGCAACAAAGAGTCACTCCAAAGCCACTAATAGCGGAGAACAAACGTAGAGATTATGGTAGGGTACGAAACCACCTCAAAGTTATTCTTTCGGATCGATCTATAAAAGAGTTCGTACTAGAATAACACCTTAAGACACAAATCATCCAAAACCCTAATGTCACCTAGATACTCCATTGTCACCTCAAGTATCCGTGGGCATGATTATACGATATGCATCGCACAATCTCAGATTCATCCAACCAACATAAAAGTACTTCAAAGAGTGCCCCAAAGCTACTACCGAAGAGTCAAGAACGTGT
>NC_057813.1:50268667-50272239 GCF_018294505.1 Triticum aestivum
AAAGATTCAAGACAAAATTTCATATTGACATAAAAATAATAATACTTCAAACATAGTCAAAGTAATCATATCTTCTCAAAATAGCATGGCTAAAGAAAGTTCATCCCCACAAAATCATATAGTTAGGCTATGCTTCATTTTCGTCACACAAAGATGTTCCCAACTTCTATACCCCCGATGACAAGCCAAGCAATTATTTCATACTTAAATAATCTCAAACTTTTTCAACCTTCACGCAATACATGAGCGTGAGCCATGGATACAACACTATGGGTGGAATATAATATGATGATGGGGATTGTGTGGATAAGACAAAAAGGAGAAGATAGTCTCACATCAACTAGGCGTATCTACAGGCTATGGAGATGCCCATTAATAGATATCAATGTGAGTGAGTAGGGATTGCCATGCAACGGATGCACTAGAGCTATAAGTATATGAAAGCTCAACAAAAGAAACTAAGTGGGTGTGCATCCAACTTGCTTGCTCACGAAGACCTAGGGCACTTTTGAGGAAGCCCATCATTGGAATATACAAGCCAAGTTCTATAATGAAGAATTCCCACTAGTATATGAAAGTGACAACATATGAGACTCTCTTATCATGAAGATCATGGTGCTACTTTGAAGCACAAGTGTGGTAAAAGGATAGTAGCATTGTCCCTTCTCTCTCTTTCTCTCTTTTTTTATTTGGGCCTTTTCTCTATTTTTTATGGCCTTTCTTCTTTTTCTCGTCCGGAGTCTCATCTTGACTTATGGGGGAATCATAGTCTCCATCATCCTTTCTCACTGGGACAATGCTCTAATAATGATGATCATCACACTTTTATTTTTCTTACAACTCAACAATTACAACTCGGTACTTAGAACAAGATATGACTTTATATGAATGCCTCCAGCGGTGTACCGGGATATGCAATGAATCAAGAGTGACATGTATGAAAAATAATGCATGGTGGCTTTGCCACAAATACGATGTCAACTACATGATCATGCAATGGCAATATGACAAAAGTAATGTATGTCATGAATATGATGATGGAAGTTGCATGGCAATATATCTCGGAATGGCTATGGAAATGCCATAATAGGTAGGTATGGTGGCTGTTTTGAGGAAGGTATATGGTGGGTGTATGGTACCGGCGAAAGTTGCGCGGCACAAGAGAGGCTAGCAATAATGGAAGGGTGAAAGGGTGCGTATAATCCATGGACTCAACATTAATCAAAAGAACTCATGCACTTGTTGCAAAAATTTAGAAGTCATCAAAAATCAAGTACTACGCGCATGCTCCTAGGGGGATAGATTGGTAGGAAAAGACCATCGCTCATCCCCGACCGCCACTCATAAGGGTGCACAAGCCAGGTACACTTCATGTTTCAAATTTGTTACACAACTTTAACCATACGTGCATGCTACGGGACTTGCAAACTTCAACACAAGCATTTTATCAAATTCAAAGTTACTCAACTAGCACGAGTTTGATATTATCACCTCCATATCTCAAAACAATTATCAAGCATCAAACTTATCTTAGTATTCAACACACTCAAAAGAAAGTTTCACATATCTTGGATACCAAGTATATTATCATTAAGCAAATTACCATGCTATTAACGACTCTCAAAATAAACTAAGTGAAGCATGAGAGATCAATAGTTTCTTTAAAACAAATCCACCACCGTGCTCTAAAAGATCTAAGTGAAGTACTAGAGCAAAAAATTATCACGCTCAAAAGATATAAGTGAAGATCAATGAGTAGCTAAATAATTATGCAACTATGCAAAGACTCTCTCTCATTAAAGGATTTCAGATCTTGGTATCTTATTCAAACAGCATGCAAATCTAAAGAAAACTACATTGCAAGGATAGCACAACTCATGTGAAGAAGCAAAAACTTAGGCCCAACCGATATTAACCGATAGTTGTTGAAGAAGAAAGGTGGGATGCCTACCGGGGCATCCCCAAGCTTAGATGCTTGAGACTTGTTGAAATATTATCTTGGGGTGCCTTGGGAATCCCCAAGCTTGAGCTTTTGTGTCTCCTTAATTCCTTTCATGTCACGGTTTCTCTTTTTATCAAAAGCTTCATTCACAACAAACTCAACAAGAACTCGTGAGATAGGTTAGTATAAACCAATGCAAAACCATATCATGTGGTGAATAAAAATATAGCTCCAAGTAAAGTTACCGATGAACGAATACGAAAGAGGGGATGCCTTCCGGGGCATACCCAAGCTTAGGCTCTTTCCAATTCTTATTCCATAATCCATCGAATCTTTACCCAAAACTTGAAAACTTCAACCACACAAAACTCAAAACAAAACTCGTAAGCTCCGTTAGTATAAGAAAATAAAACCACCACTTAGGTACTGTAATGAACTCATTATAAATTCATATTGGTGTAATATCTACTGTATTCTAACATCTCCATGGTTCATACCACTTAATACTAGCCATAGATGCATCAAAATAAGCAAACAACACAATGAAAACAGAATCTGTCAAAAACAGAACAGTCTGTAGTAATATCTATCAAACGTATACCTATGGAACCCCAAAAATTATGAAATAAATTGCTGGACCTGAGAAATTTGTCTATTAATCATCTGAAAAAAGAATCAACCTAAAAGAACTCTCCAGTAAAAAAAGGCAGCTAATCTCGTGAGCACTAAAGTTTCTGTTTTTCACAGCAAGATCATATAAACTTCACCAAAGTCTTCCCAAAGGTTCTACTTGGCACTTTATTGAAACAAAAGCTATAAAACATGATTAATACAGTAGCATAATCATGTGGACACACAAAAACAGTAAGGGTAAATATTGGGTTGTCTCCCAACAAGCGCTTTTCTTTAATGCCTTTCTAGCTAGGCATGATGATGACAATGATGCTCACATAAAAGATAAGAATTGAAACATAACAGGAGCATCATGAAGCATATGACTAGCACATTTAAGTCTAACCCACTTCCTATGCATAGGGATTTTGTGAGCAAACAACTTATGGGAACAATACTCAACTAGCATAGGAAGGTAACACAAGCATACCTTCAAGAATTTAAGCACATAGGGAGGAAATTTGATATTATTGAAATTCCTACAAGCATATGATCCTCCCTCATAATAATTTTCAGTAGCATCATGAATGAATTCAACAATATAACCAGCACCTAAAGCATTCTTTTCATGATCTACAAGCATAGAAATTTACTACTCTCCACATAAGCAAAATTCTTCTCATTCGGAATAGTGGGAGTATCATAAGAGACTTGAACACTAAAAATTGTTTCCACATTAAAAGAGTAATGTTCAGAAAAAGGGTAATCATAATCATGACAAGATTTGTAAATATAATCATCACTACTTTTTATAGCATAAGTTTCATCACAATAATCATCATAAGTAGCAACTTTGTTCTCATCATAATCGATTGAAACCTCTCCCAAGATAGTGGAATCACTAAATAAAGTTGACACTATTCCAAATCCACTTTCATATTCATCACAATAAGATTCAACATCCTCAAAAATAGTGGGATCACTACTTCCTAAAGTTGACACTCTTCCGAACCAACTT
>NC_057813.1:50272820-50273614 GCF_018294505.1 Triticum aestivum
TTTTACCTTTGTTTCTCCTTCTTTTCTTTTTCTTCTTCACATTATGTGTAGGTTCAACCTTCCTACTTGAGCTCCTTATTGACGAGATTGGTTGAATAGAAAGCTCTTCCTCGTTACCTGATTTATCATAAGAAACAATAGGAGGATATTGGGAAGTCTCTTCCCTTTCATTAGTGTTTTCTTCATCTTCCATTTGCTTTCTTTTCTTTAGGTAATTGGCAATATAAGAATTTTCAATGCAATTCTCCGCACAATGCATATAATTTTTCTCTAGATCAAAATCAAGAATTTTATCAAGATTAAATTTTGGAATACCCTCAGTTATACGTTTCATTTATTCATAACCCAAAAGAAGGCTAAGCTCTTTATGATCCTCAAGGGTAATCAAATTATCACAATATTCAGACACGACTTGATCATGAAACAAATAGCATTGGAGCTTTAAATGACCATGTTCATTGCAAAGTTCACAAGGAGCGCGAAAAATATTGAATCTTTTAGCACATTAATCTAGCTCTTCTTGCAACAATTTGGTTTCTAAGTACTTATGCCTCTTGCAATAAATATCTTCTCTATTTTGTGTGTTCATGCAAACATGCACTCCACAAAAGTTGACATGCTCATAAGAGATATTTTCATCATAACTAGTCCAATCATCATTAGCATCATGGATATTCAAAGAATTCGTACTAACAACATTGCAATCATGCTCATCATTCAAAGATTTAGTGCCAAACAATTTAATGCATTCTTCTTCTAACACTTTGGCACAATTTTCTTTTCCATCATACTCA
>NC_057813.1:50274351-50278944 GCF_018294505.1 Triticum aestivum
TAAATGGTATTGCAATGATAGGAAACAAGGCCTAGGGTTCATACTTTCACTAGTGCAAGTTCTCTCAACAATAATAACATAGATAGATCATATAACAAGCCCTCAACATGCAACAAAGAGTCACTCCAAAGCCACTAATAGCGGAGAACAAACGTAGAGATTATGGTAGGGTATAAAACCACCTCAAAGTTATTCTTTCGGATCGATCTATAAAAGAGTTCATACTAGAATAACACCTTAAGAAACAAATCAACCAAAACCCTAATGTCACCTAGATACTCCATTGTCACCTCAAGTATCCGTGGGCATGCTTATACGATATGCATCACACAATCTCAGATTCATCCAACCAACATAAAAGTACTTCAAAGAGTGCCCCAAAGCTACTACCGGAGAGTCAAGAACGTGTGCCAATCCCTATGCATAGGTTCCCAATGTCACGAAACCCGCAAGTTGATCACCAAAACATACATCAAGTGGCACATGATATCCCATTGTCACCACAGATAATCACGGCAAGACATACATCAAGTGTTCTCATAAAGACTCAATCCGATAAGATAACTTCAAAGGGGAAACTCAATTCATCACAAGAGAGTAGAGGGGGAGAAACATCATAAGATCCAACTACAATAGCAAAGCTCGGGATACATCAAGATCGTGCCATAGAGGAACACGAGAGAGAACACGAGAGAGAGAGAGAGAGATCAAACACATAGCTACTGGTACATACCCTCAGCCCCGAGGGTGAACTACTCCCTCCTCGTCATGGATAGCGCCGGGATGATGAAGATGGCCTCCGGTGATGGGATCCCCCTCCGGAAGGGTGCCGGAATAGGGTCCCGATTGGTTTTTGGTGGCTAAAGAGGCTTGCGGCAGCGGAACTCCCGATCTATCTTCTGTTCTGGAAGTTTTAGGGTACATACGTATATATGGGTGCAAGTGGTACGTCGGTGGACCTCCGGGGTGCTCACGAGGCAGGGGGCGCGCCCAGGGGGGGGGGCGCCCCCACCCTCGTGGGCATCCCGGGACTCCCCTGACGTGCACTCCAAGTCCATCAGGTTGCTTTCCTTCCAAAAATAACTTCTCTAGTTGATTTCGTTCCGTTTTGACTCCGTCTGATATTCCTTTTCCTCGAAACACTGAAATAGGTATAAAACAACAAATCTGGGCTGGGCCTCCGGTTAATAGGTTAGTCCCAAAAATAATATAAAAGTGGATAATAAAGCCCAATATTGCCTAAAGCAATAGATAAAGTAGCATGGAGCAATCAAAAATTATAGATACGTTGGAGACGTAACAGGGGCACCCCCTCCCTCCTTGTCCAATTCGGACTAGAGGGGGAGGGGCGCGCGGCCTGCCTGGGCCGCCCCTCCTCTTCTCCCCTAGGGCCCATGAGGCCCAATAAACCCCGAGGGGGGGGGGGTTCCGGTAACCCCCCAGTTCTCCGGTCTATGTCCGAAACCTTCCGAAACCATTCCAATGTCTGAACATAGTCATCCAATATAGCGATCTTGATGTCTCAACCATTTCGAGACTCCTCGCCATGTCCGTGATCATATCCGGGACTCCGAACTACTTTCGGTACATGAAAACACAAAAACTCATAATACCGATCGTCACCAAACTTTAAGCGTGCGGACCCTACGGGTTCGAGAACTATGTAGACATGACCGAGACACGTTTCCGGTCAATAACCAATAGCGATACCTGGATGCTCATATTGGTTCCCACATATTCTACGAAGATCTTTATCGGTCAAACCGCATAACTACATACGTTGTTCCCTTTGTCATCGGTATGTTACTTGCCCGAGATTCAATCGTCGGTATCTCAATACCTAGTTCAATCTCGTTATTGGCAAGTCTCTTGACTCGTTATGTAATGCATTATCCCGTAACTAACTCATTAGTCACACCGTAACTAACTCATTGGTCACATTGCTTGCAAGGCTTATAGTGATGTGCATTACCGAGAGGGCCCAGAGATACCTCTCCGACAATCGGAGTGACAAATTCTAATCTCGAAATACGTCAACTCAACAAGTACCTTCGGAGACACCTGTAGAGCACCTTTATAATCACCCAGTTACGTTGTGACGTTTGGTAGCACACAAAGTGTTCCTCCGGTAAGCGGGACTTACATAATCTCATAGTCATAGGAACATGTATAAGTCATGAAGAAAGCAATATCAACATACTAAACGATCAAGTGCTAAGCTAACGAAATGGGTCAAGTCAATCACATCATTCTTCTAATGATGTGATCCCATTGAACAAATGATAACTCATATCTATGGTTAGGAAACTCAACCATCTTTGATCAACGAGCTAGTCAAGTAGAGGCATACTAGTGACACTATGTTTGTCTATGTATTCACACATGCATTATGTTTCCGGTTAATACAATTCTAGCATGAATAATAAACATTTATCATGATATGAGGAAATAAACAATAACTTTATTATTGCCTCTAGGGCATATTTCCTTCAGTCGCCCACTTGCACTAGAGTCAATATTTCTTGATGCACATTTCCAAAAATAAATAAATCATACAATGTATAAAATATTATTTTTGCGTAATGTAAAAAATGTTTTCGTATTATTAAAAAAATGTATCACATAGTTTAAACAGATGCTTATTTCTATTAAAAAATATGTCTAAAAAACTAAAAAGTATGTGACATTTTGAAGAAATATTCATGTGTTCCAGAAAAATGTTTGTACAATCTTTATTTTTTTATGCAATGTAAAAAATGTTCTTATAGTTTAATAAAAGTTTATTACCACTAGAAAAATTTACAGCATGTATTTGAAAAAATGTTACTGTGTATTCAAAAAGTGTTCAAAACATGTATTTTAAAAAATGTACATCATGTATTTAATAAATGCCCGAAGTGTACCACAAAAATGTTTCCAGTGTGCTCTAAAAATGTATATTGTACAGCGAGAAAAAATATAGACATGAGTTAAATATAATGAAGAAAGAAAATCCATTGCGAAAACTAAGAAAACCTGAGTAAAAATGAAGAAAAATCTAAAGAAAACAGTGGCAAAACAAATAAAACCAACGAAAATACAACAAGAAAACAAGAAACGGAAAAACAAAAAAACCCGAACCGATCGAACATACAGCGATCGCTACGAGTGGCAGCAACTACTGTTCTAAATGCGCCAGCCCACTAGTGTGTCGCCTTTAGGCAATTCTTATTAGGAATCAGTACGGGCGATACATAGCTGTGGCCTATCACAGGGTACTAGTTAGGTGGCTAGGCACGACTAAATAATACTTCCTCCGTCCTGAAATATTTGTCCTCGAAATGATTGTATCTAGACTTATTTTAATTATAGATACATTCATTTTATTCATTTGTAGGACAAGTATTTTCGGACGGAGGGAGTAGTGATCTAGAACGTCGTATATGATTTTGCAGAGGGAGTAGTTGGCTAGGCCAGGCCCAGTGAGGGGGATAGATAAGCATAGTTCAACCTGGTCAGACGTTTTCCCAACTCTGAAATCCCTCTCTTTAGAAATCACACTCTCTTTCTTACAAATATAATTTATTTTTTCTCAAGTTGGCTAAACTGGTTGGTGCATGAAGTAAAACACAAAAAGGTGAAACTGCATACTGCTTGTTTTCTCCGGCCAACCACAATGAAAATTAGTCCAAACTCACAAGTCAATCAAGATCAAGAGCAGATTAGGTCCACGATTTGTCGCAGCACTACACAGGGCTCCTACGGCGTCGTTCACCATGACCAGAACAGCTTAGCAGAGGGAAACATGCATGAATGCTGCGAAATTGCACCCTGCAGGTCTGTTTTGATGATTGCAGCCGATCGAATTAGGAGGTAATCCATGCATGCATTCATGCACAACAATTAAACGCAGATCCAGGAACCAACTTAGGAAAACAAGAGACATGTAAAAAATACAGTATACTAGTATTAGGCTACTGCATCTGATGAATACGGAGTAAAGCCGGTAGCAATGGCATATATATATTGCTACTGGACGATGGACTCAGTAAATAGTAAGACCACTAGAAATGTGGCAGTTTTCATCTAGGGTCGGATAGTGCAAAGTGACCATACACTAACCCTTAAGAAATGAGAATATGTTTAAGAGCAACGACGGCATAGATTTTCTTGAGAAATTCAGGAAGCAAACTTGTAGATGAGCTTCTTGAGAACGGAGGGGCTGCAGGTTCTGGTCATCTCCTCAACTTCCTCAGCCGTGAATTCCTTGTGCAAGCTTGTATGAGTTTTGATGAACTTCAAGCACTCCTCCTTCAACCAGAGGCTACCTCTTCGCTCGGCTAAAACAATAATGCCCATCACAGAGCTCAGTTGTATGCCGAGGGACAGCTCCTCTTGGCAAATCGACTTGAGCCTATGGAGATCATATCTATCAGCAGCTTCAAGCAACTGAAGCAGCCACATTATATATTTGGGCGATATGTATCCCTTCTCTTCAGCTCCCTCCTCCACGTCATTTCCCTCTTCGGCCTCCTCTTCCATGTCGTCCCAATCCAACATATTGGGCACTGTGTCGGTGTAGATGAAATCAAGCATGCTCCTAAACACTTTGGC
>NC_057813.1:50279556-50280501 GCF_018294505.1 Triticum aestivum
AGCACCCGACTCCGGAGTGTGACCCATTCACGGACAACTTTGCCGCCGACACTTGGAGGAGGGGGGAAGGCAACGTCGGGTCGACCAGGAGGAGATCTAGTGGTTGGTTGGGCCCAGACCTTGTTCTGAGATGTTCCTATGGGCTAACCTATCACAACAAGGTGGGAAAATCCATTGGTCATAAGTCGGCCGGTGAAAGTCAAAGGGGTAGATCTTTGGGCCAACGTGACTAAGGTTAGGGCAGCCTTGGGTCCTCTTACATGTCATGAAGTGTGGTGGCAGGTGTGAACACCCGGCACATGGCTCCGGAGTGTGACCCCGTTCACGCGCCACTAGCATACCCGATACTAATGGCGCACCAGGGAGTGCGCCATTAGTATATCACACGGTGCACCATTACTATCTGACTTAGTAATGGCGCACCACATAGAAGTGCACCATTACTAACAATTTTTTTTAAATTTTTTTCAGATTCTTTTTTTCATTTTTTTTCAATTTTTTTCTTAATCTCGGGTCACTATGGCTTAATCTCGGGCCAATATGCTTAATCTCAAGTCAAATCGCACTAAGTGGTCAAACTTTCCGGAAGGTCACCCATCCTCACACTACTCCAGCCCGAACACGCTTAACTTCGCAGTTCTATCCAACCCCAGCACCACCTCACTTAACAGGCATTTGTTGATATATCTATCATATCAATCCTATTAAACCTTGTTGATGTCTAGGACTTTGTTCATGTTCATGAGTATGATAAAATTTTAAAAAATATTTCAAACTTCCCGGTCATATTACGTATCATTTTTTGAAAAAAAATTCCAAAAAAATAATAATTTCGAAACCAATTTTTTTCTGTTACTAGTGGCGCACCTAGCAAATGGTGCGCCACTAGTAAGTTTGAATTTTTTTTCCATTTTTCCCCTCTAGATCTTAAAAGCCCCGTAACTT
>NC_057813.1:50282880-50311302 GCF_018294505.1 Triticum aestivum
AAAAAATAAAATAAAAATTAATTTTTTTTGAAAAAAAGTTAGTAGTGGCGCACCGAGGGTGTGGTGCGCCATTACTAGTTAAACTAGTAATGGCGCACTATCCCCTGGTGCGCATTACTAGTTTTGAAAAAAAATTATTAGTAGTGGCGCACCGTGGATGTGGTGCGCCATTAGTATTTGGACACTAATGGTGCACGAACACATGGTGCACCATTAGTATATATTAGTGGCGCACCACATGTGTGGTGCGCCATTAATGTCCATATTATCTATAGCCCTTTTCCTAGTAGTGCTTGGTGGGGAAAACGACCACGTCGGGTCGACCCGGAGGGAATCTTGTGGTGGGCTGGGCCCAGACCTTGTTCTAAAATGTTTTTATGGGCTGAGCTATCACAACCAGGTGGAAAAGTCCATTGGTCAAAGGCCGCCCAGGGAAAGTCAAAGGCCTAGATCTCAGGGTCAACGGGCTAGGGCCGGACGGGGCCTTCTGGAGTAGTAATTCCACCAAAACTTGCATTGTGTCTTAATATATGTATACAAGTGTGATGGAAGGTTGAAATAGCCAACGAAGCAACATGCAACACACTTCCTTCTCAAAACCGGACATGTTCTCTCTCGATATCTAGATACTACGTCGGAGATGTTGCAGTTTACAAGTGGCCTCCCGCCAGACTCCTGCAAAATGCACTCAAACGTTTACCACATCCTACAAGGGCCATATGACGAAACCGTGCTAGGTCCCGAGGATTTCCGACATCATATGATTTTCTGTGAATTTTATTGGCTAGATCCGGCATGCCGCCGAGGTACATTCGCGCTCCAGTGGTGGGGGTTGTCCCTCCTATTGTTGCACCAGACCTATGCATACCGCAATGACATTATATATGATTTGACAAACCACTTCTGGACAACATTTCAGGTGGTCTCCATGCAGATCTGTAACTTGCCGCATTGAAACCATACGAATGCAATAAATGTCTCAAATATTGTAGACGGCCCAGAAAAGTGCCATGTCCTGGCACATGTCATGCAATGGCCCCCTTTGAGAGCACGAGAAGTTTTGAGGTCAACGGAGTAACGGGCAACATACTTCCTTCACAAACCGGACAATACTAGTAGAAAACGGAGCTATATTACCGGTTCGTAGGGGCCTTTAGTGCCAGTTTGGCAACCGGCACTAAAGTGTGGGGACTAAAGGTCCCCCCTTTAGTCCCGGTTCAGCATGAACCGGCACTAAAGGGCCACCACGTGGCAGGAGCCAGGGTCGGGGCGGGGAGACCTTTAGTACCGGTTTGTACCACCAACCGGTACTAAAGGTTTAGGGGTTTTGGTTTTATTATTTATTTTCCCTTTAATTTTGTGTTTTCCATTTAATTAAGAGATTGTTTTCCATTTATTTTCCCATTCATAAATGATCACCAACAACAACACTAGCTAATAATCATCATATATATAGTCATTACCACTATTTTAATCATCATTATGTAATCACCAACACTAGCTTAAAGAAGAAACATTTACTTGTACAAAAAGCAAAGATACCATCGAGTTCAACATGGTCATGAGATTATTATAAGCGTTTATAACTAAGACCACAAAAGCAAATCACTAATTGAGTTCAGGACGAAGAACATGGACATGAGACGACAAGTACTAAGAGCAGGAACTAGCTAATCACTCCTGCTGCTCTCTCTCTCAGGTAAAGTGGCATAGAAAATGTGTAGCTCTCCTGATTCATCATATTGGAGCATGCAGATGAACCTGTCTCCTAATTGTGGGCTGCGCTTCTCATTGTTGCCGCTAGTACTTCTCTGCGATCATTCACAATTTTGCTCCAGTCTTTCACTATTAAGCATTCCTCGATTTTAGAAATCCTGAATGCACTCTTGTGCAATGTAGGATGTCTTGTGTTGGGGAACGTAGTAATTTCAGAAAATTTCCTACACACACGCAAGATCATGGTGATGCATAGCAACGAGAGGGGAGAGTGTGTCCACGTACCCTCGTAGACCGTAAGCGAAAGCGTTAGCACAACGCGGTTGATGTAGTCGTACGTCTTCACGATCCGACCGATCCAAGTACCGAACGTATGGCACCTCCGAGTTCAGCACACGTTTAGCTCGATGCCGTCCCACGAACTCCGATCCAGCAGAGCTTTGCGGGAGAGTTCCGTCAACACAATGGCGTGATGACGGTGTTGATGATGCTACCACGCAGGGCTTCACCTAAGCACCGCTACGATATTACCGAGGTGGAATATGGTGGAGAGGGGCACCGCACACGGCTAAGAGATCAATGATCAATTGTTGTCTAGAGGTGCCCCCCTGCCCCCGTATATAAAGGAGCAAGGGGGGGGGGGAGGCGATCGGCCAAGGAGAAGGGCCCGCCAAGGGGGGAGTCCTACTCCCACCGGGAGTAGGACTCCTCCTTCCCTTGTTGGAATAGGAGAGGGGAAGGAAGGTAGAGAGGAGAGGAAGAAAAAGGGGGGCTGATGTCTACTACACAACCTTCTTCTTGTAGACGTTGTTGGGCCTGCAAGTGCACAGGTTTGTAGGACAGTAGCAAATTTCCCTCAAGTGGATGACCTAAGGTTTATCAATCCGTAGGAGGCGTAGGATGAAGATGGTCTCTCTCAAGCAACCCTGCAACCAAATAACAAAGAGTCTCTTGTGTCCCCAACACACCCAATACAATGGTAAATTGTATAGGGGCACTAGTTTGGCGAAGAGATGAAGATACAAGTGCAACATAGATAGTAGATAAAGGTTTTTGTAATCTGAAATAATAAAAACAGCAAGGTAGCAAGCGATAAAAGTGAGTGTAAACGGTATTGCAATGATAGGAAACAAGGCCCAGGGTTCATACTTTCACTAGTGCAAGTTCTCACAACAATAATAACATAGATAGATCATATAACAAGCCCTCAACATGCAACAAAGAGTCACTCCAAAGCCACTAATAGCGGAGAACAAACGTAGAGATTATGGTAGGGTACGAAACCACCTCAAAGTTATTCTTTCGGATCGATCTATAAAAGAGTTCGTACTAGAATAACACCTTAAGACACAAATCATCCAAAACCCTAATGTCACCTAGATACTCCATTGTCACCTCAAGTATCCGTGGGCATGATTATACGATATGCATCGCACAATCTCAGATTCATCCAACCAACATAAAAGTACTTCAAAGAGTGCCCCAAAGCTACTACCGAAGAGTCAAGAACGTGTTCCAACCCCTATGTATAGGTTCCCAATGTCACGAAACCCGCAAGTTGATCACCAAAACATACATCAAGTGGCACATGATATCCCATTGTCACCACAGATAATCACGACAAGACATACATCAAGTGTTCTCATAAAGACTCAATCCGATAAGATAACTTCAAAGGGGAAACTCAATTCATCACAAGAGAGTAGAGGGGGAGAAACATCATAAGATCCAACTACAATAGCAAAGCTCGGGATACATCAAGATCGTGCCATAGAGGAACACGAGAGAGAACACGAGAGAGAGAGAGATCAAACACATAGCTACTGGTACATACCCTCTGCCCCGAGGGTGAACTACTCCCTCCTCGTCATGGATAGCACCGGGATGATGAAGATGGCCTCCAGTGATGGGATCCCCCTCCGGCAGGGTGCCGGAACAGGGTCCCGATTGGTTTTTGGTGGCTAAAGAGGCTTGCGGAAGCAGAACTCCCGATCTATCTTCCGTTCTGGAAGTTTTAGGGTACGTAGGTATATATGGGTGCAAGGGGTACGTCGGTGGACCTCCGGGGTGCTCACGAGGCAGGGGGGCGCGCCCATGGGGGTTGGCGCCCCCCACCCTTGTGGGCAGCCCGGGACTCCCCTGACGTCCACTCCAAGTCCATCAGGTTGCTTTCCTTCCAAAAATAACTTCTCTAGTTGATTTCGTTCCGTTTTGACTCCGTCTGATATTCCTTTTCCTCGAAACACTGAAATAGGCATAAAACAGCAAATCTGGGCTGGGCCTCCGGTTAATAGGTTAGTCCCAAAAATAATATTAAAGTGGATAATAAAGCCCAATATTGCCTAAAACAGTAGATAAAGTAGAATGGAGCAATGAAAAATTATAGATACGTCAAGCATCCCCAAGCTTAATTCCTGCTCGTCCTCGAGTAGGTAAATGATAAAAAAGAATTTTTGACGCGGAGTGATACTTTGGCATAATTTCAATGTAAATCTCCTTAATTGTGGCATGAATATTCAGATCCGAAAGATTCAAGACAAAATTTCATATTGACATAAAAATAATAATACTTCAAACATAGTCAAAGTAATCATATCTTCTCAAAATAGCATGGCTAAAGAAAGTTCATCCCCACAAAATCATATAGTTAGGCTATGCTTCATTTTCGTCACACAAAGATGTTCCCAACTTCTATACCCCCGATGACAAGCCAAGCAATTATTTCATACTTAAATAATCTCAAACTTTTTCAACCTTCACGCAATACATGAGCGTGAGCCATGGATACAACACTATGGGTGGAATATAATATGATGATGGGGATTGTGTGGATAAGACAAAAAGGAGAAGATAGTCTCACATCAACTAGGCGTATCTACAGGCTATGGAGATGCCCATTAATAGATATCAATGTGAGTGAGTAGGGATTGCCATGCAACGGATGCACTAGAGCTATAAGTATATGAAAGCTCAACAAAAGAAACTAAGTGGGTGTGCATCCAACTTGCTTGCTCACGAAGACCTAGGGCACTTTTGAGGAAGCCCATCATTGGAATATACAAGCCAAGTTCTATAATGAAGAATTCCCACTAGTATATGAAAGTGACAACATATGAGACTCTCTTATCATGAAGATCATGGTGCTACTTTGAAGCACAAGTGTGGTAAAAGGATAGTAGCATTGTCCCTTCTCTCTCTTTCTCTCTTTTTTTATTTGGGCCTTTTCTCTATTTTTTATGGCCTTTCTTCTTTTTCTCGTCCGGAGTCTCATCTTGACTTATGGGGGAATCATAGTCTCCATCATCCTTTCCTCACTGGGACAATGCTCTAATAATGATGATCATCACACTTTTATTTTTCTTACAACTCAACAATTACAACTCGGTACTTAGAACAAGATATGACTTTATATGAATGCCTCCAGCGGTGTACCGGGATATGCAATGAATCAAGAGTGACATGTATGAAAAATAATGCATGGTGGCTTTGCCACAAATATGATGTCAACTACATGATCATGCAATGGCAATATGACAAAAGTAATGTATGTCATGAATATGATGATGGAAGTTGCATGGCAATATATCTCGGAATGTCTATGGAAATGCCATAATAGGTAGGTATGGTGGCTGTTTTGAGGAAGGTATATGGTGGGTGTATGGTACTGGCGAAAGTTGCGCGGCACAAGAGAGGCTAGCAATAATGGAAGGGTGAAAGGGTGCGTATAATCCATGGACTCAACATTAATCAAAAGAACTCATGCACTTGTTGCAAAAATTTAGAAGTCATCAAAAATCAAGTACTACGCGCATGCTCCTAGGGGGATAGATTGGTAGGAAAAGACCATCGCTCATCCCCGACCGCCACTCATAAGGGTGCACAAGCCAGGTACACTTCATGTTTCAAATTTGTTACACAACTTTAACCATACGTGCATGCTACGGGACTTGCAAACTTCAACACAAGCATTTTCTCAAATTCAAAGTTACTCAACTAGCACGAGTTTGATATTATCACCTCCATATCTCAAAACAATTATCAAGCATCAAACTTATCTTAGTATTCAACGCACTCAAAAGAAAGTTTCACATATCTTGGATACCAAGTATATTATCATTAAGCAAATTACCATGCTATTAACGACTCTCAAAATAAACTAAGTGAAGCATGAGAGATCAATAGTTTCTTTAAAACAAATCCACCACCGTGCTCTAAAAGATCTAAGTGAAGTACTAGAGCAAAAAATTATCACGCTCAAAAGATATAAGTGAAGATCAATGAGTAGCTAAATAATTATGCAACTATGCAAAGACTCTCTCTCATTAAAGGATTTCAGATCTTGGTATCTTATTCAAACAGCATGCAAATCTAAAGAAAACTACATTGCAAGGATAGCACAACTCATGTGAAGAAGCAAAAACTTAGGCCCAACCGATATTAACCGATAGTTGTTGAAGAAGAAAGGTGGGATGCCTACCGGGGCATCCCCAAGCTTAGATGCTTGAGACTTCTTGAAATATTATCTTGGGGTGCCTTGGGCATCCCCAAGCTTGAGCTTTTGTGTCTCCTTAATTCCTTTCATGTCACGGTTTCTCTTTTTAGCAAAAGCTTCATTCACAACAAACTCAACAAGAACTCGTGAGATAGGTTAGTATAAACCAATGCAAAACCATATCATGTGGTGAATAAAAATATAGCTCCAAGTAAAGTTACCGATGAACGAATACGAAAGAGGGGATGCCTTCCGGGGCATACCCAAGCTTAGTCTCTTTCCAATTCTTATTCCATAATCCATCGAATCTTTACCCAAAACTTGAAAACTTCAACCACACAAAACTCAAAACAAAACTCGTAAGCTCCGTTAGTATAAGAAAATAAAACCACCACTTAGGTACTGTAATGAACTCATTATAAATTCATATTGGTGTAATATCTACTGTATTCTAACATCTCCATGGTTCATACCACTTAATACTAGCCATAGATGCATCAAAATAAGCAAACAACACAATGAAAACAGAATCTGTCAAAAAAAGAACAGTCTGTTTTAATATCTATCAAACGTATACCTATGGAACCCCAAAAATTATGAAATAAATTGCTGGACCTGATAAATTTGTCTATTAATCATATGCAAAAAGAATCAACCTAAAAGCACTCTCCAGTAAAAAAAGGCAGCTAATCTCGTGAGCACTAAAGTTTCTGTTTTTCACAGCAAGATCATATAAACTTCACCAAAGTCTTCCCAAAGGTTCTACTTGGCACTTTATTGAAACAAAAGCTATAAAACATGATTAATACAGTAGCATAATCATGTGGACACACAAAAACAGTAAGGGTAAATATTGGGTTGTCTCCCAACAAGCGCTTTTCTTTAATGCCTTTCTAGCTAGGCATGATGATGACAATGATGCTCACATAAAAGATAAGAATTGAAACATAACAGGAGCATCATGAAGCATATGACTAGCACATTTAAGTCTAACCCACTTCCTATGCCTAGGGATTTTGTGAGCAAACAACTTATGGGAACAATACTCAACTAGCATAGGAAGGTAATACAAGCATACCTTCAAGAATTTAAGCACATAGGGAGGAAATTCGATATTATTGAAATTCCTACAAGCATATGATCCTCCCTCATAATAATTTTCAGTAGCATCATGAATGAATTCAACAATATAACCAGCACCTAAAGCATTCTTTTCATGATCTACAAGCATAGAAATTTACTACTCTCCACATAAGCAAAATTCTTCTCATTCGGAATAGTGGGAGTATCATAAGAGACTTGAACACTAAAAATTGTTTCCACATTAAAAGAGTAATGTTCAGAAAAAGGGTAATCATAATCATGACAAGATTTGTAAATATAATCATCACTACTTTTTATAGCATAAGTTTCATCACAATAATCATCATAAGTAGCAACTTTGTTCTCATCATAATCGATTGAAACCTCTCCCAAGATAGTGGAATCACTAAATAAAGTTGACACTATTCCAAATCCACTTTCATATTCATCACAATAAGATTCAACATCCTCAAAAATAGTGGGATCACTACTTCCTAAAGTTGACACTCTTCCGAACCAACTTCCATCAATATAATCATCATAGGTAGGAGGCATGCTATCATCATAACAACTTCGCATATCAAAACTTGGGATGCTAAAAATATCATCTTCATTAAACATAGCATCCCCAAGCTTGGGACAAACATTAATTTCAGAAAATATATTCTCAAATATTTCATACTCATCAAACATAGCTTCCCCAAGCTTGGGCCCTTTCATATTATAAGCATAATCACTCTCATCATTAAAAATATTGATAGCACCAATAGTATAGCAATTATCATCATCACAAGGAGTAGTAGGAGCAACATCATTTGGGAGGGATACCTTTTTACCTTTGTTTCTCCTTCTTTTCTTTTTCTTCTTCACATTATGTGTAGGTTCAACCTTCCTACTTGAGCTCCTTATTGACGAGATTGGTTGAATAGAAAGCTCTTCCTCGTTACCTGATTTATCATAAGAAACAATAGGAGGATATTGGGAAGTCTCTTCCCTTTCATTAATGTTTTCTTCATCTTCCATTTGCTTTCTTTTCTTTAGGTAATTGGCAATATAAGAATTTTCAATGCAATTCTCCGCACAATGCATATAATTTTTCTCTAGATCAAAATCAAGAATTTTATCAAGATTAAATTTTGGAATACCCTCAGTTATACGTTTCATTTATTCATAACCCAAAAGAAGGCTAAGCTCTTTATGATCCTCAAGGGTAATCAAATTATCACAATATTCAGACACGACTTGATCATGAAACAAATAGCATTGGAGCTTTAAATGACCATGTTCATTGCAAAGTTCACAAGGAGCGCGAAAAATATTGAATCTTTTAGCACATTAATCTAGCTCTTCTTGCAACAATTTGGTTTCTAAGTACTTATGCCTCTTGCAATAAATATCTTCTCTATTTTGTGTGTTCATGCAAACATGCACTCCACAAAAGTTGACATGCTCATAAGAGATATTTTCATCATAACTAGTCCAATCATCATTAGCATCATGGATATTCAAAGAATTCGTACTAACAACATTGCAATCATGCTCATCATTCAAAGATTTAGTGCCAAACAATTTAATGCATTCTTCTTCTAACACTTTGGCACAATTTTCTTTTCCATCATACTCATGAAAGATATTAAAAAGGTGAAGCGTATGAGACAAACTTAACTCCATTTTTTTGTAGTTTTCTTTTATAAACTAAACTAGTGCTAAAACAAGAAACAAAAAGATTCGCTTGCAAGATCTAAAGATATACCTTCAAGCGCTAACCTCCCCGGCAACGGCGCCAGAAAAGAGCTTGATGTCTACTACACAACCTTCTTCTTGTAGACGTTGTTGGGCCTGCAAGTGCACAGGTTTGTAGGACCGTAGCAAATTTCCCTCAAGTGGATGACCTAAGGTTTATCAATCCGTAGGAGGCGTAGGATGAAGATGGTCTCTCTCAAGCAACCCTGCAACCAAATAACAAAGAGTCTCTTGTGTCCCCAACACACCCAATACAATGGTAAATTGTATAGGTGCACTAGTTCGGTGAAGAGATGAAGATACAAGTGCAAAATAGATAGTAGATAAAGGTTTTTGTAATCTGAAATAATAAAACAGCAAGGTAGCAAGCGATAAATGTGAGCGTAAATGGTATTGCAATGATAGGAAACAAGGCCTAGGGTTCATACTTTCACTAGTGCAAGTTCTCTCAACAATAATAACATAGATAGATCATATAACAAGCCCTCAACATGCAACAAAGAGTCACTCCAAAGCCACTAATAGCGGAAAACAAACGTAGAGATTATGGTAGGGTACAAAACCACCTCAAAGTTATTCTTTCGGATCGATCTATAAAAGAGTTCATACTAGAATAAGACCTTAAGAAACAAATCAACCAAAACCCTAATGTCACCTAGATACTCCATTGTCACCTCAAGTATCCGTGGGCATGCTTATACGATATGCATCACACAATCTCAGATTCATCCAACCAACATAAAAGTACTTCAAAGAGTGCCCCAAAGCTACTACCGGAGAGTCAAGAACGTGTGCCAATCCCTATGCATAGGTTCCCAATGTCACGAAACCCGCAAGTTGATCACCAAAACATACATCAAGTGGCACATGATATCCCATTGTCACCACAGATAATCACGGCAAGACATACATCAAGTGTTCTCATAAAGACTCAATCCGATAAGATAACTTCAAAGGGGAAACTCAATTCATCACAAGAGAGTAGAGGGGGAGAAACATCATAAGATCCAACTACAATAGCAAAGCTCGGGATACATCAAGATCATGCCATAGAGGAACACGAGAGAGAACACGAGAGAGAGAGAGAGAGATCAAACACATAGCTACTGGTACATACCCTCAGCCCCGAGGGTGAACTACTCCCTCCTCGTCATGGATAGCGCCGGGATGATGAAGATGGCCTCCGGTGATGGGATCCCCCTCCGGTAGGGTGCCGGAATAGGGTCCCGATTGGTTTTTGGTGGCTAAAGAGGCTTGCGGCAGCGGAACTCCCGATCTATCTTCTGTTCTGGAAGTTTTAGGGTACATACGTATATATGGGTGCAAGTGGTACGTCGGTGGACCTCCGGGGTGCTCACGAGGCAGGGGGCGCGCCCAGGGGGGGGGGGCGCCCCCACCCTCGTGGGCAGCCCGGGACTCCCCTGACGTGCACTCCAAGTCCATCAGGTTGCTTTCCTTCCAAAAATAACTTCTCTAGTTGATTTCGTTCCGTTTTGACTCCGTCTGATATTCCTTTTCCTCGAAACACTGAAATAGGTATAAAACAACAAATCTGGGCTGGGCCTCCGGTTAATAGGTTAGTCCCAAAAATAATATAAAAGTGGATAATAAAGCCCAATATTGCCTAAAGCAATAGATAAAGTAGCATGGAGCAATCAAAAATTATAGATACGTTGGAGACGTATCAGGGGCACCCCCTCCCTCCTTGTCCAATTTGGACTAGAGGGGGAGGGGCGCGCGGCCTGCCTGGGCCGCCCCTCCTCTTCTCTCCTAGGGCCCATGAGGCCCAATAAACCCCGAGGGGGGGGGGGGGGTTCCGGTAACCCCCCAGTTCTCCGGTCTATGTCCGAAACCTTCCGAAACCATTCCAATGTCTGAACATAGTCATCCAATATAGCGATCTTGATGTCTCAACCATTTCGAGACTCCTCGCCATGTCCGTGATCATATCCGGGACTCCGAACTACTTTCGGTACATGAAAACACAAAAACTCATAATACCGATCGTCACCAAACTTTAAGCGTGCGGACCCTACGGGTTCGAGAACTATGTAGACATGACCGAGACACGTTTCCGGTCAATAACCAATAGCGATACCTGGATGCTCATATTGGTTCCCACATATTCTACGAAGATCTTTATCGGTCAAACCGCATAACTACATACATTGTTCCCTTTGTCATCGGTATGTTACTTGCCCGAGATTCAATCGTCGGTATCTCAATACCTAGTTCAATCTCGTTACTGGCAAGTCTCTTGACTTGTTATGTAATGCATTATCCCGTAACTAACTCATTAGTCACACCGTAACTAACTCATTGGTCACATTGCTTGCAAGGCTTATAGTGATGTGCATTACCGAGAGGGCCCAGAGATACCTCTCCGACAATCGGAGTGACAAATTCTAATCTCGAAATACGTCAACTCAACAAGTACCTTCGGAGACACCTGTAGAGCACCTTTATAATCACCCAGTTACGTTGTGACATTTGGTAGCACACAAAGTGTTCCTCCGGTAAGCAGGACTTACATAATCTCATAGTCATAGGAACATGTATAAGTCATGAAGAAAGCAATATCAACATACTAAACGATCAAGTGCTAAGCTAACGAAATGGGTCAAGTCAATCACATCATTCTTCTAATGATGTGATCCCATTGAACAAATGATAACTCATATCTATGGTTAGGAAACTCAACCATCTTTGATCAACGAGCTAGTCAAGTAGAGGCATACTAGTGACACTATGTTTGTCTATGTATTCACACATGTATTATGTTTCCGGTTAATACAATTCTAGCATGAATAATAAACATTTATCATGATATGAGGAAATAAACAATAACTTTATTATTGCCTCTAGGGCATATTTCCTTTAGTCGCCCACTTGCACTAGAGTCAATAATCTAGATTACATAGTAATGATTCTAACACCCATGGAGCCTTGGTGCTGATCATGTTTTGCTCATGGAAGAGGCTTAGTCAACGGGTTTGCAACATTCAGATCCGCATGTATCTTGCAAATCTCTATGTCTCCCACCTGGACTTGGTCCCGGATGGAATTGAAGCGTCTCTTGATATGCTTGGTTCTCTTGTGAAATCTAGATTCCTTTGCCAAGGCAATTGCACCAGTATTGTCACAAAAGATTTTCATTGGACCCGATGCACTAGGTATGACACCTAGATTGGATATGAACTCCTTCATCCAGACTCCTTCATTTGCTGCTTCCGAAGCAGCTATGTACTCCGCTTCACATGTAGATCCCGCCACGACGCTTTGTGTAGAACTGCACCAATTGACAGCTCCATCGTTCAATATAAACATCTATTTGATTTGCGATTTAGAATCGTTCGAATCAGTGCCAAAGCTTGCATCGACGTAACCATTTACGACTAGCTCTTTGTCACCTCCATAAACGAGAAACATATCCTTAGTCCTTTTCAGGTACTTCAGGATGTTCTTGACCGCTGTCCAGTGATCCACTCCTGGATTACTTTGGTACCTCCCTGCTAAACTAATAGCAAGGCACACATCAGGTCTGGTACACAGCATTGCATACATGATAGAGCCTATGGCTGAAGCATACGGAACATCTTTCATTTTCTCTCCATCTTCTGCAGTGGTCGGGCATTGAGTCTGACTCAACTTCACACCTTGTATTACAGGCAAGAACCCTTTCTTTGCTTGATCCATTTTGAACTTTTTCAAAACTTTATCAAGGTATGTACTTTCTGAAAGTATAATTAAGCGTCTTGATCTATCTCTATAGATCTTGATGCCCAATATATAAGCAGCTTCACCGAGGTCTTTCATTGAATTTTTTTTATTCGAGTATCCTTTTATGCTATCCAGAAATTCTATATCATTTCCAACCAACAATATGTCATCCACATATAATATTAGAAATGCTACAGAGCTACCACTCACTTTCTTGTAAATACAGGCTTCTCCATAAGTCTATATAAAACCATATACTTTGATCACACTATCAAAGCGTTTATTCCAACTCCGAGAGGCTTGCACCAGTCCATAAATGGATCGCTGTAGCTTGCACACTTTCTCAGCACTTTTTGGATCGACAAAACCTTCTGGTTGCATAATATACAACTCTTCTTCTGGAAATCCATTCAGGAATGGAGTTTTTACATACATTTGCCAAATTTCATAATCATAAAATGCGGCAATTGCTAACATGATTCAGACAGACTTAAGCATCGCTATGGGTGAGACAGACTTAATCATCATAGTCAACCCCTTGAACTTGTCGAAAACCTTTCACAACAAGTCGAGCTTTGTAGACAGTAACATTACCAGCAGCCTCAGTCTTCTTCTCAAAGATCCATTTATTCTCGATGGCTTGCCGATCATCGGGCAAGTCAACCAAAGTCCACACTTTGCTCTCATACATGGATCCCATCTCAGATTTCATGGCTTCAAGCCATTTTGCGGAATCTGGGCTCATCATCGCTTCCTCATAGTTCGTAGATTCGTCATGGTCAAGTAACATGACCTCTAGAATAGGATTACCGTACCACTCTGGTGCAGATCTTACTCTGGTTGACCTACGAGGTTCGGTAGTAATTTGATCTGAAGTTTCATGATCAATATCATTAGCTTCCTCACTAATTGGTGTAGTCGTCACAGGAACCGGTTTCTGTGATGAACTACTTTCCAATAAGGGAGCAGGTACGTTTACTGTTGGGAACGCAACGGAGAACAAAAAAATTTGGTATAGCGAGCATGCCCAGGACCACTATGGAGACTGCATACAAGGTTTGATCTGATCCGTACAGACTAGAAGCGCAGCAGAAGAAGAGTCGGTGTAGATCGTTGGTGCAGATCCCCACAGCTAGGATTTACAACCTCCCAACCGCGAGGATGTACTCCCTCTCCAGACAGCCCTTCGGGAGGCGGTCAGACAGTCCCCCGGACGATGTCGCGGACAGCCCTTCGAGAGGACCCTCGAAACTCGGACGGAGACTCGGACAACCCTTTGGGAGGACACTCGAACAGCCCCTTGGGCAAAAGATCGAAAACCACACTCTCTCTACGGGGTTGCACACATATGGTGTCAGCTATCCGGCAGGGCTTCGCCGTCCAGAACTAGTTCCTGCCGGAACCCAGACAGCCTTACGGCTCTATGAAACTCTTTTTATGGGAGGGAGAGAAGAAGCCAGATAATGTATGGCATGTGTATGAGAGCAAGGGATGAAGAGATGGCAGCCCTCACCTCCTCTATTTATAGGAAAGCCAAGGGGTAGTGTGCAGCCCTCACCTCCTCTATCCGGCAGGGCTTCGCCGTCCAGAACTAGTTCCTGCCGGAACCCAGACAGCCTTACGGCTCTATGAAACTCTTTTTATGGGAGGGAGAGAAGAATCCGGATAATGTATGGCATGTGTATGAGAGCAAGGGATGAAGAGATGGCAGCCCTCACCTCCTCTATTTATAGGAAAGCCAAGGGGTAGTGTGCGTCCATATTTTTACCAAAAAACCCCATGCATTAGGTCACACATGAGGGTGATAAGGTAAAATGGGATGCCATGTGGAGCTCCAAGGAGCTCCACCACCCATGGCCGGCCACCCCTAGCCCCCCCAAATGGGGTTCCTTCCCTTGTAAGCCACTACCTTCTAGAACTTTGACCAAGTCCAAAAAGGTGGCTCTACATAAATATCTCAAAAAGCACTTTCACTATTCACGATGACATTTTTCAGCGTCCGTTCAAACTGAAAATATTTATGTGGGCTTAGAACATTTCAGTACCCACCATAATAATTTTCAACGCGTTCCGAAACAATTCCGGTTTTAGTGATTTTCATCTGCGAAACGCATCTGAAGTGACTCCGGCAGCTCCGGAACATTTCTGGTTTTTATCTCAGAAAATTCCAAATAGCTTCGAGAATGATTCTGGCACCCTCCAAGAATTATCAGGCATTTGCCGAAACCAATTTGACTTAATGGTATATCCCGAAACAACTTTTCGGTATCATCGAAACTCATCCGATGACCTCTCTCTGCGGTACGATTCCGCTGTCTGAAACTTTTCCGGTGTCCGAAACTTTTTCGGTGATTTTCTCTCAGACTCCCTATCCAGTACTCAGCAGATAGATGACCCTTAAGCGTGTGACCCTATAGGTTCGGTGAAGTATAGACATTACCCGGAACCCCTTCCGATCAATGATCAACATCGGAGCCGTGGACACCCATATTGACCCCTATACCCACACAATGAATATTCGAGTGAACCTCCCGTTGCAGTGAGATATTCCTTTTGTTTCGCGATATGTCACAAACACCCGAGGTGATATTTATTGCATTCCTGTGGATCAACAATTTGTCCACCATGCAAGTTACCTTGTTACCAGTTTTGTTCTCTTTTCTCGTTTCCATGTTCCAGCATCCCAGTGGTCAAATCACAATGTGTCTGGCCAGACGATGATGGATACCGTTACACCGAGAGGGCCCGAGTATATCTCTCCATCGTCGGAGGAGCAAATCCCAATCTTGAGCTATCTTGTTACTTGCCATACTTTTCCATGAACCCGTAAGCCGCCGTAATAGCCACCCAGTTACGGATGACGTTTAACAAACCCCAAAGTTCACGAAGCAAGTATGAAGGAACTCGATACTCTCATGGTCTAAGGAATTATGCAAACATTAACTTCTCTGTGTTATTAACCATTAACTTGTGACAAATGTATCTCATAGCATAACATCAAAATGGGTCAATTCAACACAAATGTTCTACCAACATCATGCCCTCATAATTGCCAGCATAGACATGCCCATGATCAGGAAAACATGATCATCATGCAATACATGAGCCAGTCTTAGAGGCAAGACTAGGGATACATTTTACCGTTTAGTATGCCACACGTGCACATGAGTTTTGCTCTGAGCCTCGTGGATATTGCAGACTCAAGAATCATTGCAGTTATAGCATAGAAGCTAAACATTCATTACAAACTTTGGAGATACAAAATAACTGATATTACTGCCTCTAGGGCATATCTCCTACATTTACCTCATCAAGTTCTACTTTCCTCCCACTCACTTCTTTGGAGAGAAACTTCTTTTCTAGAAAGGATCCATTTTTAGCAACGAATGTCTTGCCTTCGGATCTGTGATAGAAGGTGTACCCATCAGTTTCCTTTGGGTATCCTATGAAGAGACATTTCTCCGATTTGGGTTCGAGCTTATCAGGTTGAAGTTTTTTCACATAAGCATCACAGCCCCAAACTTTAAGAAATGACAACTTTGGTTTCTTGCCAAACCATATTTCATAAGGCGTCGTCTCAATGGATTTTGATGGTGCCCTATTTAATGTGAATGCAGCCGTCTCTAAAGCATAACCCCAAAACGATAGCGGTAAATTAGTAAGAGACATCATAGATCGCACCATATCTAGTAATGTACGATTACGACATTCGGACACACCATTACGTTGTGGTGTTCCGGGTGGCGTGATTTGCGAAACTATTCCACATTGTTTCAAATGTAGACCAAACTTGTAACTCAAATATTCTCCTCCACGATCAGATTGTAGACACTTTATTTTCTTGTTACGATGATTTTCCACTTCATTCTGAATTTTTTTGAACTTTTCAAATGTTTTAGACTTATGTTTCATTAAGTAGACATACCCATATCTGCTCAAATCATCTGCAAAGGTGAGAAAATAACGATACCCACCGCAAGACATCGGACCACATACATCAGTATGTATGATTTCCAACAAATATGTTGCTCGCTCCATTGTTCCGGAGAACGGCGTTTTAGTCATCTTACCCATGAGGCATGGTTTGCAAGTACCAAGTGATTCATAATCAAGTGATTCCAAAAGTCCATCAGAATGGAGTTTCTTCATGCGCTTTACACCAATGTGACCCAAACGGCAGTGCCAAAAATAAGTTGCACTATCATTATCAACTCTGCATCTTTTGGCTTCAATATTATGAATATGTGTATCACTACTATCGAGATTCAACAAAATTAGACCACTCTTCAAGGGTGCATGACCATAAAAGATATTACTCATATAAATAGAACAACCATTATTCTCAGATTTAAATGAATAACCGTCTCGCATCAAACAAGATCCAGATATAATGTTCATGCTCAATGCTGGCACCAAATAACAATTATTCAGGTCTAAAACTAATCTCGAAGGTATATGTAGAGGTAGCGTGCCGACGGCGATCACATCGACTTTGGAACCATTTCCCACGTGCCTCGTCACCTTGTCCTTAGCCAGTCTTCGCTTAATCGGTAGTCCCTATTTCGAGTTGCAAATATTAGCAACAAAACCAGTATCAAATACCCAGGTGCTACTGTGAGCTCTGGTAAGGTACACATCAATAACATGTATATCACATATACCTTTGTTCACCTTGCCATCCTTCTTATCCGCCAAATACTTGGGGAAATTTCGCTTCTAGTGACCAGTCTGTTTGTAGTAGAAGCACTCAGTCTCAGGCTTAGGTCCAGACTTGGGTTTCTTCTCTTGAGTAGCAACTTGTTTGCCGTTCTTCTTGAAGTTCCCCTTCTTCTTCCCTTTACCCTTTTTCTTGAAACTGGTGGTCTTGTTGACCATCAACACTTGATGCTCCTTTTTGATTTCTACCTCCGCAACTTTTAGCATTGCGAAGAGGTCGGGAATTGTCTTGTTCATCCCTTGCATATTATAGTTCATCACGAAGCTCTTGTAGCTTGGTGGCAGTGATTGAAGAATTCTGTCAATGACACTATCATCAGGAAGATTAACTCCTAGTTGAATCAAGTGATTGTTATACCCAGACATTTTGAGTATATGTTCACTGACAAAACTTTTCTCCTCCATCTTGTAGCTATAGAACTTATTGGAGACTAAATATCTCTCAATCCGGGCATTTGCTTGAAATATTAACTTCAACTCTTGGAACATCTCATATGCTCCATGACGTTCAAAATGTCGTTGGAGTCCCGGTTCTAAGCCATAAAGCATGGCACACTGAACTATCGAGTAGTCATCAGCTTTGCTCTGCCAGACGTTTTTAACGTCGTCAGTTGCATTTGCAGCAGGCCTGGCACCCAGTGGTGCTTCCAGGACGTAATTCTTCTTTGCAGCAATGAGGATAATCCTCAAGTTACAGACCCAGTCCGTGTAATTGCTACCATCATCTTTTAACTTTGCTTTCTCAAGGAACGCATTAAAATTCAACGGAACAACAGCATGGGCCATCTATCTACACCAACATAGACAAGCAAAATACTATCAGGTACTAAGTTCATGATAAATTTAAGTTCAATTAATCATATTACTTAGGAACTCCCACTTAGACAGACATATCTCTAATCATCTAAGTAATCATGTGATCCAAATCAACTAAACCATAACCGATCATCACGTGAAATGGAGTAGTTTTCAATGGTGAACATCACTATGTTGGTCATATCTACTATATGATTCACGCTCGACCTTTCGGTCTCAGTGTTCTGAGGCCATATCTGCATATGCTAGGCTCGTCAAGTTTAACCCAAGTATTCTGTGTGTGCAAAACTGGCTTGCACCCGTTGTAGATGAACGTAGAGCTTATCACACCCGATCATCACGTGGTGTCTCGGCACGACAAACTTTGGCAACGGTGCATACTCAGGGAGAACAGTTTTACCCTTGAAATTTAGTGAGAGATCATCTTATAATGGTACCGTCAATAAAAGCAAAATAAGATGCATAAAGGATAAACATCACATGCAATCAATATAAGTGATATGATATGGCCATCATCATCTTGTGCTTGTGATCTCCATCTCCGAAGCACCGTCATGATCACCATCGTCACCGGCGCGACACCTTGATCTCCGTCGTAGAATCATTGTCGTCTCGCCAACTATTGCTTCTACGACTATCGCTACCGCTTAGTGATAAAGTAAAGCAATTACAGGGCGATTGCATTACATACAATAAAGAGACAACCATATGGATCCTGCCAGTTGCCTATAACTCTGTTACAAAACATGATCATCTCATACAATAAAATTTAGCATCATGTCTTGACCATATCACATCACAACATGCCCTGCAAAAACAAGTTAGACGTCCTCTACTTTGTTGTTGCAAGTTTTACATGGCTGCTACAGGCTGAGCAAGAACCATTCTTACCTACGCATCAAAACCACAACGATAGTTCGTCAAGTTAGTGCTGTTTTAACCTTCTCAAGGACTGGGCGTAGCCACACTCGGCTCAACTAAAGTTGGAGAAACTGACACCCACCAGCCACCTATGTGCAAAGCACGTCGGTAGAACCAGTCTCGCGTAAGCGTACGTGTAATGTCGATCCGGGCCGCTTCATCCAACAATATCGCCGAACCAAAGTATGACATGCTGGTAAGCAGTATGACTTGTATCGCCCACAACTCACTTGTGTTCTACTCGTGCATATAACATCTACGCATAAAACCAGGCTCGGATGCCACTATTGGGGAACGTAGTAATTTCAAAATTTTTACTATGCACACTCAAGATCATGGTGATGCATAGCAATGAGAGGGGAGAGTGTGTCCACGTACCCTCATAGACCGTAAGTGGAAGCGTTAGCACAACGCGGTTGATGTAGTCGTACGTCTTCACGATCCAACTGATCCAAGTACCGAACGTACGGCACCTCCGATTTCAGCACACGTTCAGCTCGATGACGTCCCACGAACTCCGATCCTGCAGAGCTTTGCGAGAGAGTTCCATCAGCATGATGGCGTGATGACGGTGTTGATGACGCTACCGACGCAGGGCTTCGCCTAAGCACCGCTACGATATTACCGAGGTGGAATATGGTGGAGGGGGGCACCGCACATGGCTAATAGATCAATGATCAATTGTTGTCTAGAGGTGCCCCCCTGCCCCCGTATATAAAGGAGCAAGGAGGGAGGCGGACGGCCAAGGAGGAGGGCGCGCCAAGGGGGGAGTTCTACTCCCACCGGGAGTAGGACTCCTCCTTCCCTTGTTGGAGTAGGAGAGGGGAAGGAAGGGAGAGAGGAGAGGAAGGAAAGGGGGGGGGGGCGCCGCCCCCCTCCTTGTCCAATTCGGACTCGAGGGGGAGGGGGCGCGCGGCCTGCCATGGCCGCCCGTCCCGTTCTCCACTAGGGCCCATGAGGCCCCATAAACCCCTGGGGGGTTCTGGTAACCCCCCGGTACTCCGGTATATGTCCGAAACCTTCCGAAACCATTTCAGTGTGTGAACATAGTCATCCAATATATCAATCTTTATGTCTCAACCATTTCAAGACTCCTCTTCATGTCCGTGATCATATCCGGGAATCCTAACTACCTTCGGTACATCAAAAAACAAAAACTCATAATATCGATCGTCACCAAACTTTAAGCGTGCAGACCCTACGGGTTAGAGAACTATGCAGACATGACCGAGACACGTTTCCGGTCAATAACCAATAGCGGAACCTGGATGCTCATATTGGTTCCCACATATTCTACGAAGATCTTTATCGGTCAAACCGCATAACTACATACGTTGTTCCCTTTGTCATAGGTGTGTTACTTGCCCGAGATTCGATCGTCGGTATCTCAATACCTAGTTCAATCTCGTTACCGGCAAGTCTCTTTACTCATTGTGTAATGCATCATGCCGTAACTAACTCATCAGTCACATTGCTTGCAAGGCTTATAGTGATGTGCATTACCGAGAGGGCCCAGAGATACCTCTCCGACAATCAAAGTGACAAATCCTAATCTCGAAATACGTCAACTCAACAAGTACCTTCGGAGACACCTGTAGAGCACCTTTATAATCACCCAGTTATGTTGTGATGTTTGGTAGCACACAAAGTGTTCCTCCGGTAAGCGGGAGTTAAATAATCTCATAGTCATAGGAACATGTATAAGCATGAAGAAAGTAATAGCAACATACTAAATGATCAAGTGCTAAGCTAACGAAATGGGTCTAGTCAATCGCATCATTCTTCTAATGATGCGATCCCATTGATCAAATGATAACTCATATCTATGGTTGGGAAACTCAACCATCTTTGATCAATGAGCTAGTCAAGTAGAGGCATACTAGTGACACTATGTTTGTCTATGTATTCACACATGTATTATGTTTCCAGTTAATACAATTCTAGCATGAATAATAAACATTTATCATGATATGAGAAAATAAATAATAACTCTATTATTGCCTCTAGGGCATATTTCCTTCATCTTGGCCGTAAACTAACCATTGACATGTGACCGTTAGTCGAGATCCACTGAGCCACAACTATCATCGGGAGTCCCTGTTAAAGAACATCGTATAGTAACATACTTAGCCATGAAGTTTCGCTTAAAAAATAATGTATGCAAAAGATGCACTGAGGACAAATAGTAAAAATCTTACCATCTTTCCTAAATAGATGTGACCGTAGTTCAATACGAACACTATTGGTCGCACGTTTTGAGTACTAAGATTTGCAAGTCTAGGAAAATAATTTCTCTTGACAACATCAATATCCTCAAGCAATGAAACATAATGACTTATCTCCTCGCAGTTTAGTTCAGCCCCGGGAAAGTGGATGGTCCTGTCTACCAAGCTCCGGACATGTTTCCTTGAATGGAAATAAGCTGTCAATAGAAATTAGTTGTCAACTATTTTTGAAATAAACAATATCAAAGACATAAATATGGTTGAGAAACCCACATAATGGTAGAACTGGAGGCGTCTGCACATTGACCCAGATATCGGTATTACCTTCAATATCATCTTCCGGACAAATATCAAAGGTGATAACCATATCAGGCTCAAATGCATAAGCCTTGCATAGTGCTTGCCAAGTTTTGCATTTAAAATAGGTGTAGGTGTCTGCATTGTATAATTTTGCGTGGAAAGTGTAACCATGCTCGGTCTTCAAGTAAACTCTCTTTACCTCCATAATTTTCATAGTACTGAAACCTATCTTATCCAAGACAAAAATTCTTGCATGGCAGGGGATACACTAGTAGCTTAGTAAAAAATTGAAATTATAAGTTGAAGAAAATGAAGCATATACTTAATTACGAAAAAAGACTTGTCGTTGTGACTTACTATATTCACTTCGAAGGTCACATCTAGCTTGATGCTGAAGCGCCTACCATCAACTAGGAAATTTCTGTCGCACATGTCGCGCTTGTCTTCGTAGTATTCACACATAACAAAATCATTCTCGTCGTCAGACATTTTGTATGTTCATATATAGTTAAAACATTAATTGATATAAACACTTACTAGCAGTTCTATTAATTCAACTAGTTCTATTAATTCAACTAGTTTTATTAATTCAACTAAGCACTTACTAAAAATAAACTAGTTCTAGTAAGCTTCTTACTAAAAATAAACTAGTTCTATAGTAAACTTTTAATTAATTATTAGATCATCAAATCTCATATACCTAAAATTATCTAGCTAATTCATCTAACATTTGACATTAATATATCTACATTATTTTCTATGTAATTCATCTAAAATTTCTATATATATATAATCATCTAAAATTGACATTAATCTAAAATTTATATAAACTAAAAGTATAAAAAACTAAAAAATAGAAAACAGAAAATATTTACAGCTGGGCGACGGCCGGCGATGCGAGGCGACGGGGGGCAGCGGCGTACGGGGACGGGTCGGAGGTGGCACGCGCACGATCAACAATGGGGACGGCAGGCGTGCACAGTAACGGGGGCGGGGATCGGACGACCGGGCGTGCGCGACGGCCGGGGGCGCAATGGGGACGGGGACGACGATGGGCGTGCGCGACGGGGGTGGCGACGAAGACGGGCGCGACGACGAAGCAGATGAAAAGAAACGAACTGAAATTTTCACAAGTGCTATATATATAGGAGGGGCCTTTAGTACCGGTTCGAACCACCAACCGGTACTAAAGGTCAAATTTGGCAACACCAAACGACGGGAAGAGACCACCTTTAGTACCGGCTCATGGCTCCAACTGGTACTAAAGACCAACTGTCGTGGTTCTAAGCCTGACAGTAGAGTGGGGGGTAGGTATGGAGAGGCAAGGTCCTAGCTATGGAGAAGTTGTAAACACAAGAGATGTACGAGTTCAGGCCCTTCTCGGAGGAAGTAAAAGCCCTACGTCTCGGAGCCCAGAGGCGGTCGAGTGGATTATGTGTATATGAGTTACAAGGTGCCGAACCCTTCTACCTGTGGAGGGGGGTGGCTTATATAGAGTGCGCCAGGACCCCAGCCAGCCCACGTAGGAGAGGGTTTAAGGTGAGTTAAGTCTGGGGCGTTACTGGTAACGCCCCACATAAAGTGTCTTTACTATCATAAAGTCTACTTAATTACAGGCCGTTGCAGTGCAGAGTGCCTCTTGACCTTCTTGTGGTCGAGTGAGTCTTCGTGGTCGAGTCCTTCAAGTCAGTCGAGTGAGTCCCTCGTTGGTCGACTGGAAGGTGACCTCTTCTAAGGGTGTCCTTGGGCAAGGTACTTAGATCAGGTCTGTGACCCTACCCTAGGTACATGACCCCATCATTAGCCCCCGAATGGATTGAGGCTTCGAGTGAGGAAGGAGTTGATGTTATTTCCGATCAACTTTTGCACACTGGTCGTGCGTTGTTCTGGACCAAAGAATCTCTTTGTTGATAGTGACCAACTTGTCTTCAGTCGACTCGATCCATTCTCTTCTTTCGTCGAGTGATCTTTCGGGCTTTGACGATTTCCGAGCGACGGGTCGCAGGAAATCCCGCGTCTGATAGACCGGTCTGCCGTTCGCGGATTCCGCGGGATGTGAAATTTGGGGAAGCGCGTGAAACGGAGCGGACCGCGGCGTTCGGATGGGACGGGATATAGACGCCTCGATCCCCGCGCCGCTTTCTTCGCCATGTATCCCGCCTGCATAACTGTTCTGGATATGATTAGATCGACCGGGCCCACCTGTCATCCACTCGGAAGGGACCTTATAAATGCGCCCGACGAGGGTTTTTTGTACAGTGCCTCAGCATTCTCTTTCTCTGTTCCCTTCGTCTCCGCTCGACGCGTTCGCTCTCGCCTCTGCCCAACCTCTCCTCGCGCGTCTCGCCGGCAACCATGGCCAAGGAGAAGACGGCGGTGCTGGAACACGCGAAGAAGGCGTCGGCGACGGAGAAGGCGAAGGGGAGATCCACCAGCCGCGGCGGGTCTTTGTCTAGGTCCCGCTTGCCGAAGGGCTGGGTCCAAGGAGACTGGATCCAGTCGACCATCACGGAGAAAGACCTCCTCGACATGGCCAACGAGGGATTGATCCCCCATGGAGCTGCGAGGCTTCCGGGGAAGGAGTGGCAGCCCCAGCCAGAAGAGGGTGAGTGCGTGCTCTTGGCCACCCATGTTGATCGTGGATTTTCTTTGTCGCCGAGCATTTTCTTCCGTGGTTTCTTGAACTTCTTTGGAGCGCAGCTCCATCACTTTACCCCAAATTCTATCGCCTATCTTGCCGTGTTCGTGTCCATGTGTGAGGGTTTTCTGGGCTATCGACCGCACTGGGGTTTGTTCAAGCATATATTCACGTGTCGCTCTCAGACCGTGAAGAAGGCGAGCCCAGGCGACGAAAGAACCCGAGTCGTCCAAATGTGTGGGGGCCTGGGGATCCAGGTGAGGAATAAGAGCATCTTCCCAGCCATGACTTTTCCCGAGTCAGTCAGAGGCTGGCAGTCGACCTTTTTCTACTGCCAGGATCAATCGACGCCGGGGCAGTCGAGTGGACTCCCTCAGTTTACCATGGACCGAGTGAACAAGCCCTCCTCTCTGAAGTTGATTCCGGAGGAGAAAGATGACGTGAAGATGTTGATGGAGCGCGTGGTACAGTTGGTTCGGGAGGGAGTGACGGGCATGGATCTCCTGGAGGTTTTCCTTAGGCGTCGTATCCAGCCCCTTCAGTTCCGGAGTCACTGCATGTGGTTGTACTGTGGGACTGAAGACGAAACTCGAGTCCATCCAGAAGCAGTCGACGATGTCACTCTGGAAAGATGGATGGCCGCCGTTACCGGAAACAAGGATAACCCACGCGGAGCCAGAAGGATTCCTCCACTCGACCACAACAGTGATCCAAACAAGGTATGCCTGCTCTGCTCTCCACTGTGTTCTTGTCATATTCATTTCTGTTTATTCTGCCAATTGGTCGATTGATCCTTGTCTTGATGTCTATCAGGCCCTCACCGAGCTGTACTCGATGCCCAATGGAGCACAGGCTCCGACTGAGGAGGGTGAGGCGAGTGGGGGTGAGAGCCAGGAGGACAAAGAATGGGACTCGGACGTTGCTGAGGATGATGATGACGATGACGACGATGACGGTGATGAAGATGAAGCTGAAGATGAGGAAGAAGAGGAGGAGGAGGTCGTACCACCACGCTCAGAAAGGCGGTCGAAGCTTGTCCACGACCCTTCGACTGAACGTGGCAAGGGGGTTGCGACCGTTGCACAGTCGACCAAGCGCCCTCGGACCACCTCTCCGGCGCCGACTGAAAAGGCGCCGAAGCAGCCCCGGGCGGCTACGTCGAAGCCGACCAAGCTCCTGCCGAAGATGAAGGTGTCCATCCCCACCATATCAGGGTAATCATGCTGCTTAAGTCTTCTTATTTTGTGTGAACTTTGTCTCTGGTTGACGCTGAAGTTAGTCGACTGATTCTTTGGAGTTGCAGTGCTGCTACTTCTAGACCTCAGCCTGGGCTGATGACCATGAGATGGAGGACGCAGCAACCTCAAAACCAGGTACTATATTCTTAACGCCGTTTTTAGTCGACTGACTCATGATCTCTAATTCCGATTCTTCTCTGTAGCTCCACCCAATGTTGTTATCACTCTCCCTGATGATGATGAGGACGAGGAACCGCTGAAGCGCAGAAAGAGTAGGAAAGCGTCTGCCAGCAGGGTGCCCCAGGATGTGACGGCGCCTGAGACTCTGATTGCGGAGGAAGAGAATACCACTCGACACACTGTGTCCTTCGCAGATCCACTGACGAGTGCTCAGCAGCCCTCCCTCTTCACGATGCACCACGTCCCAGAGGACCAAGCTGGCGCCGTGAAGGAGGCGATACGCCAGGCAGGGATCATGATGGAGCAGTTAAGGACCATCCGAGATGCGAGCCAGGCATCTTACGACGCTAGTTCCACCCTTCAAAGCAATGTTCAGGTCAGTCGACCACCGCCTGTTCTGTTAAGATATGCTACCAAAAACTTTTCTTTCCAGAATTTATAGTAGTCACCCACTGGGTGTGTCGACTTAGACTCCGTGTTAGCGGGGGCACGCTGAGTGCACCCGCTGGGTGTAGTCCCCAAGGCTAAGGTCGACTGCTGGCAGTCGGCCTTAGGCTTTATAATTTCAGTCTTTCTGTCATTCGACCAAGTCGACTGGATTTCGCAAACCGGTCGACTGGTCGACTCTATCTTCAATAGGATTAGTGGGGGCACGCTGAGTGCACCCACTGGGTGTAGTCTCCAAGGCTAAGGTCGACTGCTGGCAGTCGGCCTTAGGCTTTATAATTTCAATCTTTTTGTCATTCGACTATGTCGACTGGATTTCGCAAACCGGTGGGGGCACGCTGAGTGCACCCACTGGGTGTAGTCCCCGAGACTGTGGTCGACTACTTGCAGTCGATTACAGTCTTAAAGAATACATCTCTTTTTTTTGAGGTCGACTGGTCGACTCTATCTTCAATAGGATTAGTGGGGGCACGCTGAGTGCACCCACTGGGTGTAGTCCCCGAGACTACGGTCGAATGCTTGTATTCGGTTGTAGTCTTAGAAACGTGTGATTTTTCCCTTTTTCACTCGGAAGTGAATTATTTTTGACATCTAGTCGATTGGTTCTTCGTAGAACTCCTATGATCTTGTGGCTCGCTACTCTGATCTGGAAAACAAGCACACTCAACTCGAGCTGAACTTGAAGCTGGTCCAGGAGAAGCTGACGATGGCAAAGGAGGAGACCGAAGGTATGTTTGGTGAGACCCTGACGACTGCTTTTCCCCTTGTTTGTTTCAAAATCTGATCTTGCTGTAACTTGCAGGTAAGGTAAGGGAGGCCCAACAGAAGAAAGACCTTGAACTAGCTGAAAAGATCAAGCTTGCTGACGAGAAGTTAGCTTCAGTCACCAAACTTGAACAAGACAATACCAATCTGAAAGATGCTCTTGGGATCGCCAACAAGGAGGTCAGTCGACTGAAAACTGATAAAGCTGCCCTGACCGACCAAGTCAGTAAGTTGACTGGGAAGAAAAATGATCTGGAGGCCTTCCTGAGTGGTCTTGCCAAGAAGCTGTTTCTTATGCTTGAAGGTAAACCTCTATGCTCGGCAATCATTTCCAATCGTGGTTTTTCCATTCGACCATTCCCTTGACTCAGTGATCGTCCTTGCAGAATTTTGCCAAAACTTTGAAGAAGAAACTAGCCGGCTGGAGCCAAACCTCGACCCCGTCAATTCTCCGGTGAACGACGAAGTTTCCATGGATGTTTTCCGACTGGAGTCCCGTGTTGCAGCTGTCGTGGACTATCTCGCAAGGCTGAAGGTCGCCACATCTCGCATCGACTCGACGCTCTGGCCCAGGGAGACACTTCAGAATGACCTTGAGTCGCTGATGGCTCGCTTGAACACGATCCCTGGTCGAGTGCAGGAATGGAAGAAGTCCTCGGCTCGGTGCGGTGCAGATGTTGCTCTGTGTCTGGCCCGAGTCCACTGCAAAGATGCGCGAGAAGAGAAGCTGGCGGCCCTCCGGGTGGCCAACACCAAGAAACACGACTTCAGGTCCTTTATGGAAACTTTCCTTGCGGCTGCCACTCGGATCGCAGACGGAATTGATCTTGATGAGTTTGTTGCACCTTCCAGCCCTCCACAGGAGAGGTAAAAAACTTCTTCTAAGCTCGACGCTTTAAATTTGCCTCGGAATGCCGAGTGGAATTGTAACCGATAAACCTTAACGGGCTTAACGCCTGAGCACTTTCGGTTCCTTTAGATATCGATTCGAACTTGAATTTGGTGCTTGAATATGATTGCTTTTGGCTCGAAATGTCTTTTGCAGGTTCAAAGCAGGGCGCCTTTACTGCAATCGACTTATTCCTTAGTCCACTTAGGCGAGCACTGGGCTGCGGCTAAGCCTCCGAGTGGAAGTCCGGCTTACCACTCGGTAGGATTTCGATAACTTAGGCGAGTTCTTGGACTGCAGCTAAGCCCCCGAGTGAGAGGTTTGCTCTTCACTCGGTAGGATTTTTTTTAAAAAACTTAGGCGAGCACAGGGCTGCAGCTAAGCCTCCGAGTGAGAGGTTTGCTCTTCACTCGGTAGGATTTTTATACAAACTTAGGCGAGCACAGGGCTGCAGCTAAGCCTCCGAGTGAGAGGTTTGCTCTTCACTCGGTAGGATTTTTATAACTTAGGCGAGTGCTTGGACTGCAGCTAAG